>NW_007378084.1:0-87006 GCF_000475195.1 Diaphorina citri | reverse complement strand
CTCTCTCTCTCTCTCTCTCTCTCTCTCTCTCTCTCTCTCTCTCTCTCTCTCTCTCTCTCTCTCTCTCTCTCTGAGTGAGATCCAAAGTTCATTGAACCTCTAATCAAGGTCCCATTTGTTTTTCATTGATATCCTCAAACATAACAGAGAGCTATGTATCTTTTTCACAAAAGCAAAGAGGTCTTTTCATCAGACGTACCTACTCTACTGTACGAACATAGTATTGTGCAAAACAAGATGCATGAGAAAATCTAGACATAGCCGGAAGAATTAAAATCGTATGGTACTTGGAAATGAAATGGTATGTATGTACTCGTACTTACTAACCTCTGGGATCTCCAACACTTTTAGAATATTACTAAATTATTTAGAAGCGAAAGCCCGGGCCCCCTGGGCCTTTCCCCATACTAATCTTATAGATTGTGTGTACGTAAAGTACCTAATAATAAGGAAAGTAAAAGAGGTCAAAATCATTAGAATGACTCTTTGACAAATGAGAGTCTGAAGAGTGTATTAGCTTCATCTGACAGAATGGCTTTGAAGTTGCTATCCATAATTCCATAATAAGACGACGTCGACTTTAGTTGAATTTCAATTAACTTTCCTTTTCTTCATTTTGGAGAAAGATGAAAAATTCTGAGCAACAATTCGAGCATAATTTGAATTTTATCAGAATCATAATTTTTTTTCTGCTTTCCTTTTCTTCATTTTGGAGAAAGATGAAAAATTCTGAGCAACAATTCGAGCATGATTTGAATTTTGTCAGAATCATAATTTTGTGTCTTCTTTCCTTTTCTTCATTTTGGAGAAAGATGAAAAATTCTGAGCAACAATTCGAGCATGATTTGAATTTTGTCAGAATCATAATTTTGTTTCTTTCTTATCATCAATTTGATAATTAACTTCAAGATACGTTTGATTAGGGTATATTTTTGGATTTTTTTTTCTCCCCGACTTACTTTGAAAAGATAATAAATATCATAATAATAAGAAAACAACGGACCAAGAGTACAAAACCGAAAGTGATGTGTCTAGTTTTTCAAATTCCCGGAGGGTATATTTTTGGATTTTTTTTTTCTCCCCGACTTACTTTGAAAAGATAATAAATATCATAATAATAAGAAAACAAAGGACCAAGAGTACAAAACCGAAAGTTTGTCTAGTTTTTTTTTTTTTTCTCCCCGACTTACTTTGAAAAGATAATAAATATCATAATAATAAGAAAACAACGGACCAAGAGTACAAAACCGAAAGTGTGTCTAGTTTTTCCCCCGCCTATAAAAATATTCGTAGTTATACGAGTATTTTACGAGCTGCATTCCTAGTGGAGTTGAAAGTTTTGTCCACAATAATCCACTAGGCGAGGCGGGTTAAAGTTTTGTTGGATTTTTCTTCCAAATTGAAAGTCGATGTGAAAGTTATGATTGACCCGGAGTTTCGTCCCGGAGGAAAACTTCAATAAATCAAAATGAATGGAGAGAGAGCAAAAGAGAAAAAGTTTTCTATATTCAAATTTGGAATATGAACAGAAAAGGGAGTCGGGGGTAAAAAAAGGAGAGAGAGCAAAAGAGAAAAAGTTTTCTATATTCAAATTTGGAATATGAACAGAAAAGGGAGTCGGGGGTAAAAAAAAAAAGAATCAAGCTGCGGAATTGTGAGCATTGTTTCGCGGAGTTATTTGTGGCAAATGTGGATGTGGATGCTTTGTACCGCGAACCCTGGGGGTATTGCGTGGTCCCGGGATGGAAAGGGAAGGAAGAGAGCTCTCAGTTTAATCATTTCACAAGTTTATGTATATAGCAATATAGCATTGCTGTGGAGCATTGTTTCGCGGAGTTATTTGTGGCAAATGTGGATGTGGATGCTTTGTACCGCGAGCCCTAGGGGTATTGCGTGGTCCCGGGATGGAAAGGGAAGGAAGAGAGCTCTCAGTTTAATCATTTCACAAGTTTATTTATATAGCAATATAGCATTGCTGTGGCGTTGTTTTTTGCAAGAGAGAATCTGGAGGTCTTTTCATCAGACGTACCTACTCTACTGTACGAACATAGTATTGTGCAAAACAAGATGCATGAGAAAATCTAGACATAGCCGGAAAAAAATAAAATTGTATGGTACTTGATGGAAATGAAATGGTATGTAGGTACTTACTAACCTCTGAGATACTCGTTCCAAGAGGTCATCAATGTAAAGCTACATCGCCGCCAAGTGTTGCCAAAAATACGATGATTCTCTGTCCTCCCTTTGTATTAAATTATAAAGTCCGAATTATACAACATCACAACAGTACAGGTCACGCTACAATCACATTACAGGATAGGGAGTTAACTTGTATAAGATATCCATAAAAACAAGGGAACAGCAAAAATATGACAGTAGAGAAGGTGCTTAAAACTTTCAATGGGCAGCTCTAAATTCTAAGATATCCATAAAAACAAGGGAACAGCAAAAATATGACAGTAGAGAAGGTGCTTAAAACTTTCAATGGGCAGCTCTAAATTCATATGTATACGATACAAATTCTACATGGATAAGCTCTATGCTACACTTTCCTTCTGAAAACATGCAAACAGAACACGCCAAACGGATAACAAACATAAAACCCTACCTATAGGTATACGTACATACATAGGGCTATCAGACTGCAAGTTATATAGGAGAGAGAGGGGGGAGTGGAATATTTACACTGAAAGTCTCGGAACATAAGTCTCTTGTTGACAAAACTGAAGGCCCTAAATGTTAACTAAAGTCTTCGATATAATCTTATACTCCTATATGTTGAGAGTGATATCTAAGTGAGGACTTCATAGAACTTAGTGCCTGAAATGTCTCGGACAGGAGAAAATAGATGAACACTAGCAAGACCTCTCGTAAAACATAAATAGGTAGAAGAACTAATAGCATATAGCAACTGTCGTAAAAAGTAACAAAAGAATACACCAATAGGAATATAGGATAATACAATTCGGATGAGTGACTGGTTTTATTATTGACAACGCCCTTAGAACCTTACAACCTTGTCATCATCGAATTTTATCAGAATATTGTATGGGTGTATGATACTTACCAATGTACATAGGTAATACTAGTATAGACAGTGAAGAACTTAGGGAAGAAAAAAGATGCATCAATCAAAGCGAAATTCCGAAATTTGCAATTTTATCAATCTTATCTACATCGATAGGTACCTATTTCATCTTTACGTACACTTGAGATGTGATAAAATCACTGAAAGTAAATTTGCGTCTCCACTAGGAATGTAGGTAGTACGAACAACTCATTGCTTCGTTTTAATTTATCTATTGAGGTATTGATTTATTTATTTAAGAAGGAAACTAGGTAAGTGAGTTCCAAATTTTAACTCTACGTTTTTCATTTGGTTTGTCTGTAGGTATTGTAATATACTATACATACGAGTAGATGTATTATTTCTATTATGTGTTTGTTTCACCATAACTCTCGAACAGTTTGTCTGACTTTAATGAAATTTGACGTATGGTATATGTTCAACGAACAAGAGTAGAATAAGGAAAATTTTCCCTTGTACCTACTCTGAGCTCAATCAGACCTTCGAAAGCCCCTTGGAGGCCCTCTCTCTCTCTCTCTCTCTCTCTCTCTTCATCTCTCTCTCTCTCTCTCTCTCTCTCTCTCTCTCTCTCTCTCTCTCTCTCTCTCTCTCTCTCTCTCTCTCTCTCTGAGTGAGATCCAAAGTTCATTGAACCTCTAATCAAGGTCCCATTTGTTTTTCATTGATATCCTCAAACATAACAGAGAGCTATCTATCTTCTTCGCAAAAGCAAAGGAAAGTATCCAATGTCTACAATATAAAGTGATGAGAGATGAGAATAATAATGATTAAAAAGCTCCCATGTATTTTGACACGAACCCACAATGAGGGGGAAGAAAGATCTAAGAGTGGGAGAGAATAATAATGATTAAAAAGCTCCCATGTATTTTGACACGAACCCACAATGAGGGGGAAGAAAGATCTAAGAGTGGGAGAGAGAGAGACGCTAGAAAAAAATCGAACCTAATTTTTCAACATTATTTGAGAAAACACCAATGTCATTGGAAAGTAGAGGAGGAGAAGAAGAAGAAGACAGATGAGGGGGAGAAGAAGAAGAAGAAGAAGAAGAAGAAGAAGAAGAAGAAGAAGAAGAAGAAGAAGAAGAAGAAGAAGAAGAAGACAGATGAGGGGGAAACAAAAAAAAAATATGATGATAAAGTAGAAGTTAGACAAAGAAAATGAGAGAGGATGAGATGGAGGAAGAGGAGAGAGGGAGGGAGAGGGGAATTAGGAGGAAAAGGAGAAGAAAAATGAGGAGAGAAGACAGAAGAGGAGGAAAAAAAAATATGATGATAAAGTAGAAGTTAGACAAAGAAAATGAGAGAGGATGAGATGGAGGAAGAGGAGAGAGGGAGGGAGAGGGGAATCAGGAGGAAAAGGAGAAGAAAAATGAGGAGAGAAGACAGAAGAGGAGAGATGAGGGGGAAACAAAAAAAAATATGATGATAAAGTAGAAGTTAGACAAAGAAAATGAGAGAGGATGAGATGGAGGAAGAGGAGAGACGGAGGGAGAGGGGAATCAGGAGGAAAAGGAGAAGAAAAATGAGGAGAGAAGACAGAAGAGGAGGAACGAAGAGTGGGGAAGAGAGGAATGTTGTAGAAAGAAAAACACAAGACGGAAGGCAAGGCATGTTCTGTACATTAAAACAAATCAGAAAGTCAAGTCATGTATTGAACAGCTATATGTTTCGTTATACAGCTAGATGTTTCGTTATATGGGTATACATAGTATGTATCGTTATATCAGCAGAGGTGAAGAGGTAAAATGTAATAAAACAGAAATTATGGGGCAGTGTGGGGGGAATTGGAACCAGCTAGATGTTTCGTTATATAGGTATACATAGTATGTATCGTTATATCAGCAGAGGTGAAGAGGTAAAATGTAATAAAACAGAAATTATAGGGCAGTGTGGGGGAATTGGAACCAGGGGGGGGTAAGTTGAGGTTTTGACTTGAGATGAGCACGTGGAGGCAATTTTTCCCCATTTCTGTTTTCTTTTGTTTTCCATCAATGTTAATGGAGGAGAAACCTGAGACATACACAGAGAGAAGAGATTTTTCTTCGAGAGAAATATTTTTTTCCTTTATCAGATGCGGGACACTTTTGATGCGTGTGGCCGTAAATTGGTGCGGTCACTAGAGATCATGGACTTACGGTCTGTTTTCTTTTGTTTTCCATCAATGTTAATGGAGGAGAAACCTGAGACATACACAGAGAGAAGAGATTTTTCTTCGAGAGAAATATGTTTTTCCTTTATCAGATTCGGGACACTTTTGATGCGTGTGGCCGTAAATTGGGGCGGTCACTAGAGATCATGAACTTACGGTTTCAATTGTTTATGCGACATACGGAGTAGGAACGTCTTCCAAGAAAACATATATAAAAAAAATTACTAGGTACCTATAGATTTGACGCAAACCAACCAATATTAGAGAGCGAGGTAGCGTTCCACCCCGCCAAGTCAAAACAGTTTGATAGTAATGATTATAGAATAATGAGTAATGAATGAATGATAGTAATGAGTAATGAGTCGACAACTCTTTGCAACATGCACACTAAAGACAATGCCGTTGTAGGGCTAAATTTATGCTGAAATAGGAAGACTAGCGAAAATACCTAATCAATATTTTAAGTAGAATCTTTTCATTTTTTACCCAAACCACTTTCGATTTCGTCAATTTAGGGTTGATTTAACTCTCAAGAGAGATTCCATTGGTTCTATTAATAGAGATTCTTACACGCAGTCGCCTTGCTGATAGGAATTTCGAGTGATCTATCTATTTATGATGGTTCTCCAATGTTGGTTTGAAGTCCTAATCATCACACTGATGTGTGATGATTAGTTTGTTAATTGCTATACAGTATGCACTTATGTATCTAGCAATGTTATTACAAACTCCAGGTACACTTGTTTTCTCGAGTTCATTCCTCAATACCTCCTATCTATCATCAATGAGTTTTGAAGAGGGAAAATCTATTTTACCCTGAAATACAAATGCTAAATTGTTTACTCGAGTTCATTCCTCAATACCTCCTATCTATCATCAATGAGTTTTGAAGAGGGAAAATCTATTTTACCCTGAAATACTAATGCTAAATTGTTTACTTCTTTTTCTTCTTCTTCTTCTTCTTCTTCTTCTTCTTCTTCTTCTTTTTCTTCTTCTCCTTCTGGTGATTTTCCCGCATTAGCTATGCTAATCTTGGCTAGAATCTATTAAAATCTAATTCTCCATTACCCCACCATTCCTCTCTTCTAAGCTATGCTAATCTTGGCTAGAATCTATTAAAATCTAATTCTCCATTACCCCACCATTCCTCTCTTCTACACTTGAACTTACTTTTTTTATGCTAATTCAAAAGATAATCCGGAAATCTCACACAAAATAGCAATCGTCTCGACTAATACCATGCTGTGATGTTTTCATACAAATGAAACTAGTTTATCATTATCGACCTCCGTGGTTCAGGACCGACTCCTAATGAGAGGGTCCTGGGGTTCGAGCCCCATCGGAGTCTTCAGAGTTTTATCAGATACAATGAGCCCATTACATACCTACCTATTGATCATTGCTTCTAAAGAGACAATTGCAGTAGATCCATACATGCATTAGCAAGTAGCTTGTAACTATACCTTTTATTATGATTATATTTTAATACAAAGTGCCTAAACCAGTACCTAATAAGGCATAATAGCTATAATCTTCGTTCTTATCCATATAACTCTATCCCATACTCACATACATCATCCTGATGTTTTCATACAAATGAAACTAGTTTATCATTATCGACCTCCGTGGTTCAGGACCGACTCCTAGTGAGAGGGTCCTGGGGTTCGATCCCCGGGCCATCGGAGTCTTCAGAGTTTTATCAAATACCTACAATGAGCCCAGTACATACCTACCTATTGATCATTGCTTCTAAAGAGACAATTGCAGTAGATCCATCCATGCATTAGCTAGTAGCTTGTAACTACCTTTTATTATGAATACAAAGTGCCTAAACCAGTACCTAATAAGGCATAACAGTTGATGTTTTCATACAAATGAAACTAGTTTATCATTATCGACCTCCGTGGTTCAGGACCGACTCCTAGTGAGAGGGTCCTGGGGTTCGAGCCCCATCGGAGTATTCAGAGTTTTATCAAATACAATGAGCCCAGTACATACCTACCTATTGATCATTGCTTCTAAAGAGACAATTGCAGTAGATCCATCCATGCAGTAGCTAGTAGCTTGTAACTACCTTTTATTATGATTATATTTTAATACAAAGTGCCTAAACCAGTACCTAATAAGGCATAATAGCTAATCTTCGTTCATCTTATCCATATAACTCTACCCCATACTCACATACATCATCTCTGGGCCTGATCTCTCTCTCTCTCTCTCTCTCTCTCTCTCTCTCTCTCTCTCTCTCTCTCTCTCTCTCTCTCTCTCTTTCTCTTTCTTCTTCCAATTTCTAGTGCAATGTTGGAAAATGCTGGAATGAGCAAAATAAAAATATTAGAAAAGAAAGAAAATCTATCATTTCCAGACGCGAAGAACTTGAGGTGAAAAGTATCATTTCCGGACTCGAAGTACGAAAAACTTTGAACTCTCTAGGTAAGCCCCTCCAGTTATCTTAGGCCCGTCACGTATATCACTGCAGTGGGAGACCATGACGTGTAAGACGGGCCTTACAGTGATCAATAAATAAGAACAAATGCACTGTACCAACGTAGACATAGGTAGATAAGAAATTAGATTTTATTTGTTGTTCAGTTGTTCTCTCATATTTAATAATGAATTGGATATTTTTTGTCAAGTACTACACAAGATATAAGAGTACGAATGGAATGAATATGTGCTGCCCCTCAGACTACGCGACTGATGAAATCAATCATTGTCATTTTCAATTTCGACAGCACAAAAGAACACAAATTCCCCAACCACCTCCACCTCCATCTAGACAAAAAGTTTTTGTCTCTGCAACACCACAGCAGCAGTATTGAGATTAGATTTCTCATGGATGAGGATAAGATAAGCAGAATTGGTAGTACCGCACCACGCCAAGTCACGTGACATTATCTCAATGGGGTATCTAGGGTCAAATTATTTCATGATCTTGATCAGATTTTAGTCTTAGCTATCAATCTCTTACGAGTAGGATTGTACTCCCAATATTATGAGACTTCTTTTGAAATGTAGGCAACATAACACATGAAGACAAGGAAATCTAAATAACATCATACCTACGCGTACAACTTACAGCACAATCGCAATTCAGTTCCGTTTACAGAAAGAGAACACATGGTTCTCTCAACATCTACTGTAACATCAGCTCTTGTATTCTGACTGAATCCATTATTTTCCACAGAACACACAGCATCCCCCCATGATGAGCTCGCTGCTGATCTGATGAAGTTCCAAATTTAAATTTACTGCCTAGAGGAGACCCTCATTTTGAAGGACGGACTAAAAAGACAGTCTGTATCAAAGTGTTTCAGTAGAACATTTTGTTCAGGTCTTGGAATCATAATTGACTGCCTGTGTTTCGAACCCTGGCAGGGACATAAAATAATTGAATCATTTGAATCAGAGGAGGACCATTATTTGTAAAATGAAACTCAAATAAATTAATCCCTTCAAAGAAGTTTTCATTTGGAATATCCAATGAGTTCAAGGATTAAGCACCAAATATTGAAAGCCCAATCCCTCATGTCATAATGAACCATTCCGCACAAGCAATGAGCATTTGTACAATCTCCCCCCCTTTCCATCCTTCATGATATTTTCGTTTAAGATTTTAATTAAGAAAAGGAAAGTTGGAAAGAATCTCAAGTTATGAAAAAGTATATGGCAAAGAGAGGAGAAAAAAAATGGGAAAGAAATTCTTATCAAGGACTTTTCTTTGTGGGAAAAGCAACTGTTTTCAACTTCTCAAGAGAATAACTATGTTCAACTTGAGAGTATACTGAGAGAGGGAGGGAGGGGAGGGGGGAGGTTGAAGAGCAAAGGAGCAAAGAAACTTGGGAGGAGAGGGGGTGGAATAGTGATCCTAGTATGTAAATACGAAATAATATTCCCTAATGAGCTAACAAGTAACTTGATAACAACTATAATATCTATTTATGTATGTAAAATATTATGAGTTTGTGGATTCTGTGTAGGCATACCTAGTTAGAAAAGGCAACTATTCATGTTGAATATGTTTTTATTTATATGATGTCACGCGAAGGAAAGGCGTATTTTCAGAATTTCGTGAAAAATGATTTTCTGATTAGAAATAAAAACAGTCAAAAGAGATCTCTTTCTTTCCTTTTTTAATCCCATTTTTTCTCTTCCTCCCTCTTCTCTCTCCTTTTTTTCTTTTTCAACTTGAGACACTTCTTAACTTGTCCCCGAATACAACAAGTCCTGACTGACTGACTGACGAAGATCAAGATAAAGGAAAAGTAATTGACATGTTCGCAAGCCCTGAACTTATTTCATGACAGGAGAGGAAATTAGAAAAATCAAGTCATTCCTCGTTTGGTATAGGATGAATCTATGTAGACAAATATGTACATGTGGAGAACGAGCAGGGATAGAGGATTGCAAAGAGAAGGAAGGGGAGAGCAGAGAATGGGTAGAAATCATATTTTATATGAAAGAACATAAAATCCTCAGTAAGGCTAGTGTGTGGACAGTACAATAATACATGATGCTGTGCAGAAAACATTGATAAAGTTAAAAGCTGAAAATGTTCACAACTATGACAGCCATTTAAACTTCAGGTTGGGTGGAAGAGACCCCACTGAGGACAGAGAAGAACATATTAACCTCATTTTTTCTCTCTTTTTCTCCCGGTTTTATTTTCTTTTTTAATGACAACAACATTTATATTATGGCGGTGTATAACGAGGATTTTCCTGCAATTCATAATAACACAACACTCGACATCTAAACATTCAGACTAGAGAGAGAGAGAATGAGAGAGGAAAGAGGGAGGGAGAGAGAGAGAGAATGAGGATTGAAGGAAGGAGATAATCTATTTGAAAGTAAATGAAATGAAATGTTGTACTTGGATGTACGACAATTCTAATGACCATGTTATTTCAGAAAGACAGAATTTGGTGTAAGACTTTAAGAAGACGTGACGAAAAGAGAAAGATAGAATTCCTCAAGGCGTCCTGAAATATAAAACTTTTGACTAATAATTTGAAGCAGCTGTTGAATAAACCATACCTACCTGTGCTCTTTAAAGTCTATAAATTTGGCAATTCTGGCGAGCTTCAAACCCTGAACCTCAAGTATTTCAGTAAGACAGAATTTGGAGTAAGACTTTAGGAAGACGTGACGAAAAGAGAAAGATAGAATTCCTCAAGGCGTCCTGAAATATAGAACTTTTGACTAATAATTTGAAGCAGCTGTTGAACAAACCATACCTGTGCTCTTTAAAGTCTATACCTACATTTGGCAATTCTGGCAAGCTTCAAACCCTGAACCTCATAAATTCAAAGCCTCGAGTACCGAACAAGCATGTAAGAGATAACGAACACTTGGGGAAATAGAGGAAGAAAAGGAGGCGCAAAAGCATATTTCTTTCTCTCTAAGCTAAGTAAACATGGAAAAAAAAGTAGAATAATTTTCGCCATTACGTACGAATCATTTAGCACGCAACGTGCGACGTGTTGTAGAGTTTAGGTTGTCAGGTATCTTGATTTTCCTCGTCGCCAATTTCTCGACAATCTATATCAGTGATTCCCAACCTGGGGTGTCGGGGGTTTGTATTTTATAGTAAGGGTGCCGTAGATTGGGAGGAGGGGGAATAGACACAGACACATAGGGCGCAAATAAATCCCTACAACGTTAAAAATATCTCTTGGAAATCAATGTATTACTGTAGGAATACTTACACTTTCGAGTTTTCGACTTATTTGCAGGAGATTCTTTGCTGGTATAGGGTACAGGGAGATTAGAATAGGTACTTCGGTTTGACAGAGTATCACAATACCTCAGGCATCTTGATTTTCCTCGTCGCCAATTTCTCGACAATCTATATCAGTGATTCCCAACCTGGGGTGTCGGGGGTTTGTATTTTATAGTAAGAGTGCCGTTAGATTGGGAGGAGGGGGAATAGACACAGACACATAGGGCGCAAATAAATACCTACAACGTTAAAAATATCTCTTGGAAATCAATGTATTACTGTAGGAATGATTACACTTTCGAGTTTTCGACTTACCTATTTGCAGGAAATTCTTTGCTGGTATAGGGGACAGGGAGATTAGAATAGGTACTTCGGTTTGACAGAGTATCACAATACGTCAGGTATTTTGCTGACAAAGGGTGCTCCACAAGTTGGAAGCCACTGATCTTCATCGAGCGGAAGTCTCTCTCTTCTTAGTTGAGTGATTTCTCAGGGAAAAAATAAGGTGGCAACACACATACACATGTATATTTAGTTGTTTGCTGTTCCTGTTCTCCTTCGATTAGGATTCAGGAGATTACTGAAAAAAATTCGGAGTCAACAACGTGGAACAGCTCAGAGCTCTGGGATTCGCGCTTTCTCCTCCTCCTCCTCCTTCCCTTTTGCCTTTTTTCAAGTGCTCCCTAAAATTTTGTGTCTTTAACTTGTCTCTCCATTCCGTAAGGTGGCAACACACATACACATGTATATTTAGTTGTTTGCTGTTCCTGTTCTCCTTCGATTAGGATTCAGGAGATTACTGAAAAAATTTCGGAGTCAACAACGTGGAACAGCTCAGAGCTCTGGGATTCGCGCTTTCTCCTCATCCTCCTCCTCCTCCTCCTCCTCCTCCTCCTCCTCCTCTTCCTCCTCCTCAAGTGCTCCCTATTTGTGTCTTTAACTTGTCTCTCCATTCCCTTCAGGAGATTACTGAAAAAAATTCGGAGTCAACAACGTGGAACAGCTCAGAGCTCTGGGATTCGCGCTTTCTCCTCCTCCTCCTCCTCCTCCTCCTCCTTCCCTTTTGCCTTTTTTCAAGTGCTCCCTATTTGTGTCTTTAACTTGTCTCTCCATTCCCTTATCTTACTCTCACCTATCTTAGTTTCAAGATTATCGACAACTCTTTGCAACATGCACACTAAAGACAATGCCGTTGTAGGGCTAAATTTATGCTGAAATAGGAAGACTAGCGAAAATACCTATCGATATTTCAAGTAGAACCTTTTTATTTTTTACCCAAACCGCTTTCGATTTCGTCACTTTAGGGTTGATTTAACTCTCAAGAGAGATTCCATTGGTTCTAATAGAGATTCTTACACGCAGTCGCCTTGCTGATAGGAATTTCGAGTGATCTATCTATTTATGATAGTTCTCCAATGTTGGTTTGAAGTACTAATCATCACACTGATGTGTGATGATTAGTTTGTTAATTGCTATACAGTATGCACTTATGTACCTATCTAGCAATGTTATTACAAACTCCGGGTACACTCGTTTTCTCGAGTTCATTCCTCAATACCTCCTATCTATCATCAATGAGTTTTGAAGAGGGAAAATCTATTTTACCCTGAAATACTAATGCTAAACTGTTTACTTCTTTTTCTTCTTCTCCTTCTGGTGATTTTCCCGCATTAGCTCGATAACGAACACTTGGGGAAATAGAGGAAGAAAAGGAGGCGCAAAAGCATATTTCTTTCTCTCTAAGCTAAGTAAACATGGTAGTGCAATGTTGGAAAATGCTGGAATGAGCAAAATAAAAATATTAGAAAAGAAAGAAAATCTATCATTTCCAGACGCGAAGAACTTGGGGAGAAATGTATCATTTCCGGACTCGAAGTACGAAAAACTTTGAACTCTCTAGGTAAGCCCCTCCAGTTACCTTAGGCCCGTCACATATATCATTGCAGTAGGAGACCATGACGTGTAAGACGGGCCTTACAGTGATCAATAAATAAGAACAAATGCACTGTACCTACGTAGACATAGATAATAAATTAGACTTTATTTGTTGTTCAGTTGTTTTCTCATATTTAATAATGAATTGGGTATTTTTTGTCAAGTACTACACAAGATATATAAGAGTACGAATGGAATGAATACATATGTGCTGCCCCTCTCTATAGATTTGACGCAAACCAACCAATATTAGAGAGCGAGGTAGCGTTCCACCCCGCCAAGTCAAAACAGTTTGATAGTAATGATTATGGAATAATGAGTAATGAATGTGCATGCCGTTTTAAGAATTTGTGAATTACCTACTAATATGAAAGTTGGCCGTTCGAGTCCAAATTAAGTTATAAACTTTAGCTAGGTGTATTAATTGGTGACAAATAAGTTAAAATAGGAAAGTGGAAAAAAGGAAATTGCTTATTTTTTGTACTAGGTACCTATTATTGTTTGCTTTATGTTTGTTCTGTCTCATTGAAAAATAAAGTTCATTATCATTTTGAAAAAAAAAAAAAATGTGCATGCCGTTTTAAGAATTTGTGAATTACCTACTAATATGAAAGTTGGCCGTTCGAGTCCAAATCAAGATATAAATAAACTTTAGCTAGGTGTATTAATTGGTGACAATTAAGATTTCTTTGTAATCAACATTTCTTTAAAAAGATTATTTTGAAGGAAGGGTCTTCTTGAATTGATCAGACAAATCAAATAATGTTTGGTGAAGTGAAAGGGTTCATGCTTGGTTTATTTTGACGAAATAAAACTATTAAATTATTTATCTGAAAATATTTCTGGATCAAATCTTCCGATATCTCTCTCTCTCTCTCTCTCTCTCTCTCTCTCTCTCTCTCTCTCTCTCTTTCTTTCTCTCTTTCTTCTTCCAATTTCTAGTGCAATGTTGGAAAATGCTGGAATGAGCAGAATAAAAATATTAGAAAAGAAAGAAAATCTATCATTTCCAGACGCGAAGAACTTGGGGTGAAAAGTATCATTTCCGGACTCGAAGTACGAAAAACTTTGAACTCTCTACGTAAGCCCCTCCAGTTACCTTGGGCCCGTCACATATATCATTGCAGTAGGAGACCATGACGTGAAAGACGGGCCTTACAATGATCAATAAATAAGAACAAATGCACTGTACCTACGTAGACATAGATAAAAAATTAGACTTTATTTGTTGTTCAGTTGTTTTCTCATATTTAATTATGAATTGGATATTTTTTGTCAAGTACTTTACACAAGATATTATTATAAGAGTACGAATGGAATGAATACATATGTGCTGCCCCTCAAACTACGCGACTGATGAAATCAATCATTGTCATTTTCAATTTCGACAGCACAAAAGAACACAAATTCCCCAACCACCTCCACCACCTCCATCATATAGACAAAAAGTTTTTGTCTCTGCAACACCACAGCAGCAGTATTGAGATTAGATTTCTCATGGATGAGGATAAGATAAGCAGAATTGGTAGTGCTGCACCACGCCAAGTCACGTGACATTATCTCAATGAGGTATCTACTATCTAGGGTCAAGTTATTTCATGATCTTGATCAGATTGTAGTCTTAATAGCTATCAATCTCTTACGAGTAGGATTGTACTCCCAATATAAGACTTCTTTTGAAATGTAGGCAACATAACACATGAAGACAAGGAAATCTAAATAACATCATACCTACGCGTACAACTTACACAGCACAATCGCAATTCAATTTCGTTTACAGAAAGAGAACACATGTTTCTCTCAACATCTACTGTAACATCAGCTCTTGTATTCTGACTGAATCACTGAATCGAACTCTCATTAGATCTCTCGGACGAAAGCACCAGAAGGGGTTTTTTTTTTCAATCAATTCCGATGGAGAAAATTCCTTCAGGCTAAACTCACCTCCCTCTCTTCAGTATCCGATTATATTATCTCTAATTGAGTATCTCCACTTAGCTCTGTAATCAAGTGTCCTCTCAGCACACGAACTCTCATTAGATCTCTCGGACGAAAGCACCAGAAGGGGTTTTTTTTTTCAATCAATTCCGATGGAGAAAATTCCTTCAGGCTAAAATCACCTCCCTCTCTTCAGTCTCCGATTATATTATCTCTAATTGAGTATCTCCACTTAGCTCTGTAATCAAGTGTCCTCTTAGCACAAACCTAGCAGACACAGAGTCTACCCTCAGTTGTAGAGACTTCATTTTGCATCATGCTGTGAGCTTGCAATCCCCTTCACCAACCTATCTCAGAAGAGAGGGTGCATGGGTGTTTGTATTGAAAAACAAGTGAGAATTGAGAAGAAAAAAAGTCCTATTGTCATTCAAGATAGAGTATGCCAGATTCCAATTCCATCTATCCCGTAAAAAGTCATTTCTGGTTGAGAAGCGACCAAAAAGAATAAAGACAAATGTGAACAGTTCTGAAGAATTTGGTGGATCTCTCGATTTTTGTATTCAAAGTACGGAGCCATTACGGTGGTACAGAATTACAGGACGATTCTTTTCTTTCACTTTTTCATCCAAATTACCAAGTAATCAATGCTCTGTTTTCTTTTCAAAGGAAAATAAAAGTTCTGTAAATTCTACGCCACCCGAAGTTTAACCATGGCGTATATCTACTCCAGATTGATGTGTAAATTATACCGAAGTCCAGACACTCGGGGGTAAGTTCGCATCAGCAAATTGCCAAACGGATAACAAACATAAAACCCTACCTATAGGTATACGTACATACATAGGTCTATCAGACTGCAAGTTATATAGGAGAGAGAGAGGGAGTGGAATATTTACACTGAAAGTCTCGGAACATAAGTCTCTTGTTGACAAAACTGAAGGCCCTAAAATGTTAACTAAAGTTTTAGATATAATCTTATACTCGTATATGTTGACAGTGATATCTAAGTGAGGACTTCATAGAACTTAGTGCCTGAAATGTCTCGGACAGGAGAAAATAGATGCGACGGAGAAATAAGATAGGGTAGAGAGATGAGATGACAATTCAGTACCTGCCAAGTTCCATTCAATATGGAACATAGACTGAAAGTCGAAAGTCCCATCCAACAGAACACAGAGACTACAAGTGACATAATTGTCTTGAATTGATCAGAAAACGGTTGAGAACAGAAATGAAGCTGATGCTACAAAAATGGAACAATTTGCGACCACCAAACAAAAAGTTGAATTCATTCAAAACACTTCGTTACGTTATCGATACACATAGGTACTACGTGGTGGTATAGGATGAATCTATGTTTCAATATGGAACATAGACTGAAAGTCCCATCCATTTTGAAACAGAACACAGAGACTACAAGTGACATAATTGTCTTGAATTGATCAGAAAACGTTTGAGAAGAGAAATGAAGCTGATGCTACAAAAATCGAACAATTTGCGATCACCAAACAAAAAAGTTGAATTCATTCAAACACTTCGTTACGTTATCGATACATACACATACTACGTGGTATAGGATAGACAAATATGTACATGTGGAGAAGGAGCAGGGATAGAGGATTGCAAAGAGAAAGAAGGGTAGAGGAGAGAATGGGTAGAAATCATATTTGATATGATAGTCTCTTGTTGACAAAACTGAAGGCCCTAAATGTTAACTAAAGTCTTCGATATAATCTTATACTCCTATATGTTGACAGTGATATCTGAGTGAGGACTTCATAGAACTTGGTGCCTGAAATGTCTCGGACAGGAGAAAATAGATGAAAACTTGCACGACCTCTCGTAAAACATAAATAGAAGAACTAATAGCATATAGCAACTGTCGTAAAAAGTAACAAAAGAATACACCAATAGGAATATCGGATAATACAATTCGGATGAGTGACTGGTTTTATTATTGACAACGCCCTTAGAACCTTGCAACCTTGTCATTATCGAACTTTATCAGAATATTGTCTGGGTGTATGATACTTACCAATGTACATAATACTAGTACAAACAATAAAGAAGTTATTTATATGAAAGAACATAAAATCCTCAGTAAGGCTAGTGTGTGGACAGTACAATAATACATGATGCTGTGCAGAAAACATTGATAAAGTTAAAAGCTGAAAATGTTCACAACTATGACAGCCATTTAAACTTCAGGTTGGGTGGAAGAGACCCCACTGAGGACAGAGAAGAACATATTAACCTCATTTTTTCTCTCTTTTTCTCCCGGTTTTATTTTCTTTTTTAATGACAACAACATTTATATTATGGCGGTGTATAACGAGGATTTTCCTGCAATTCATAATAACACAACACTCGACATCTCAACATTCAGACTAGAAAGAGAGAGAATGAGAGATAACATTTATATTATGGCGGTGTATAACGAGGATTTTCCTGCAATTCATAATAACACAACACTCGACATCTAAACATTCAGACTAGAGAAAGAGAGAGAATGAGAGAGGAAAGAGGGAGGGAGAGAGAGAGAATGAGGATTGAAGGAAGGAAATAATCTATTTGAAAGTAAATGAAATGTTGTACTTGGATGTACGACAATTCTAATGACCGTGTTATTTCAGTAAGACAGAATTTGGAGTAAGACTTTAGGAAGACGTGACGAAAAGACAAAGATAGAATTCCTCAAGGCGTCCTGAAATATAGAACTTTTGATGACTAATAATTTGAAGCAGCTGTTGAACAAACCATACCTGTGCTCTTCATTTGGCAATTCTGGCGAGCTTCAAATCCTGAACCTCAAGTTCAAAGCCTCGAGTACCGAACAAGCATGTAAACTGTAAAGAGATAACGAACACTTGGGGAAATAGAGGAAGAAAAGGAGGCGCAAAAGCATATTTCTTTCTCTCTAAGCTATGTAAACATGGGGAAAAAAAGTAGAATAATTTTCGCCATTACGTACGAATCATTTAGCACGCAACGTGCGACGTGTTGTACAGTTTAGGTTGTCAGGTATCTTGATTTTCCTCGTCGCCAATTTCTCGACAATCTATATCAGTGATTCCCAACCTGGGGTGTCGGGGGTTTGTATTTTATAGTAAGGGTGCCGTTAGATTGGGAGGAGGGGGAATAGACACAGACACATAGGGCGCAAATAAATACCTACAACGTAAAAAATATCTCTTGGAAATCAATGTATTACTGTAGGAATGATTACACTTTCGAGTTTTCGACTTATTTGCAGGAGATTCTTTGCTGGTATAGGGGTGAAGTTAGGTATCTAATATATTGAGTTTCAGTCGATGTCAATTGACGTCGACCAACTGCAACCTTCTGACAGAAATCATTTTCCTGCTGCATAGGTACCTACATGCTCATGAGTACTTCTTGACCTTTTATATTTTTGCTGACAATTTGTTTATTTATTAGTTGACATTTTTTTGTTTACCTTGTTTGTTTTTACTTCCCAAATATTTTTATTAGTTGACATTTGTTTACCTTGTTTGTTTTTACTTCCCAAATATTTAGTGTCAAAACCCTCCAATAGTATAAACTTCTTCAGACTTATCTACAGTTATGTACATACTTTAGCTATTACTCGTATAGTTCATTCATATACCATGACTATAACTATCTACAGTATTGGGATAGTTGATATGGCCCTGAGAACGCCTGTCAATTGATCAATTAGGCGTTTAGTCGGTCAGTTCTCTGTAGCAACTCAATTGAACAAGGTTCATACACTTGTCGAATATGTCACGTATCAATCCTTTACACAGGTCTCTAGTTATAGATCTAATTCAACGTACGAAGTGAATTCCAAGTTATAACTCGAGGATATTGTATTTTTTTAAAGAGGTTTGATAGAGGGAACTGTAACTGCTATGGTCTTGTCATTCCGAGAATCAAGACAGGATAGGAGAAAGCCAGCCGTTCCGAGAACGAACTTTATCTGATACAATCCGCCCGGAACAGGAATGGAATTCGTGACCTAGTTTGTATGTTTATTTGTTCTGCCATAACTCTCGAACGGTTTGACCGATTTTTATGAAATTCGGCAAATATGTTCAACACCTTATGGAAATTTGGTCAGTATCATCAGCAAATTTATGAACTGAAATGTCAGCAGTCAGCCCGACCACCATATTTCACTCCTGACAAGGCATCACCATCAGTACAGACGCCCCGGAATATCTGATATTGTATTCTCTGATACTGTGTATCCTTGTACTTGTATATCTATATCAGGAATATCTGATATTGTATTCTCTGATACTGTGTATCCTTGTACTTGTATATCTATATCAATCTATCCCTATGTATATCCCTTCACACAATACTTCAGCCAAGGAGTGACATCTTGTAATATCATTTGATTGAAGGAGGGGAGAGAGGGAGGGGGGATGAGAGAATTATACAGAGTGTGGGTGGGAAGGAGATGGTGGGTGTGAAAGGGGATGACGAGGAAGTGAAGGAATGGGGGGTGTGGGTGTGCGGAAAACATGCCTCCGTGAAGAAATAAGAAATGAAATGAATTTCATCTTGTGGGAAAATTTAGATGAAAATCAATCTCGAATTTTGTGTCTTAAAGATTGCTAGGAGCGTTCGGGGAGAATAAAAATGAACCGGGGAATAGAAAGAGTGTTGGAAATAATGATGTGATGAGCAGAAAATATGAAGAAAAAAAAACGTGGAAATGTGTGAAAAACCGAGAGTATCATGGATCATGGTGGATGCTTTTGCTGCAAGAAAGGCAATTGTAGCTGCAAGTTACAAACGCCTTGAGAATGTAAAGTAAACTTATACATGAAGTCTTAACAGAAGGCTACAATAGAAATAAAAAGACAGTCTGTATCAAAGTGTTTCAGTAGGACATTTTGTTCAGGTCTTGGAATCATAATTGACTGCCTGTCAACCCTGGCATGGCAGGGACATAAAATAATCGAATCAATCGAATCAGAGGAGGACCATTTGTAAAGTGAAACTCAAATAAATTAATCCCTTCAAAGAAGTTTTCATATTATGAGACTTCTTTTGAAATGTAGGCAACATAACACATGAAGACAAGGAAATCTAAATAACATCATACCTACGCGTACAACTTACAGCACAATCGCAATTCAGTTCCGTTTACAGAAAGAGAACACATGGTTCTCTCAACATCTACTGTAACATCAGCTCTTGTATTCTGACTGAATCCATTATTTTCCACAGAACACACAGCATCCCCCCATGATCTGATGAAGTTCCAAATTTAAATTTACTGCCTAGAGGAGACCCTCATTTAGGATAATGAGATTATGATGAATATTATACTGGCAAGTCAAGGAGAGAGGAAAAAAATGAACATAAAAAAATACAATGAAACTTTTCCTTATCAGAAGCAAACAAGAAGATGAAGTAAAGGGAAATGAAAAAAAAAAATGTGGAAGAAGAGGAAAAGAATAGACAGAGGAAGAAATCGTGAGAGAAGAGAAAGGAGGATAAGAAGAAGAAGAAGAAGAAGAAGAAGAAGAAGAAGATGAAGGCAAATGAAAATAGGTAAGGAATGAGAAGAATGCTAAAGGAAGATACAATGAAACTTTTCCTTATCAGAAGCAAACAAGAAGATGAAGTAAAGGGAAATGAAAAAAAAAAAAATGTGGAAGAAGAGGAAAAGAACAGACAGAGGAAGAAATCGTGAGAGAAGAAAAAGGAGGATAAGAAGAAGAAGGCAAATGAAAATAGGTATAAGGAATGAGAAGAATGCTAAAGGAAATAAAAATGAACCGGGGAATAGAAAGAGTGTTGGAAATAATGATGTGATGAGCAGAAAATATGAAAAAAAACGTGGAAATCTGTGAGAACATAAAAATGAACCGGGGAATAGAAAGAGTGTTGGAAATAATGATGTGATGAGCAGAAAATATGAAAAAAACGTGGAAATGTGTGAAAAACCGAGAGTATCATGGATCATGGTGGATGCTTTTGCTGTAAGAAAGGCAATTGTAGCTGCAAGTTACAAACGCCTTGAGAATGTAAAGTAAACTTATACCTACATGAAGTCTTAACAGAAGGCTACAATGGAAATAAAAAGACAGTCTGTATCAAAGTGTTTCAGTAGGACATTTTGTTCAGGTCTTGGAATCATAATTGACTGCCTGTGTTTCGAACCCTGGCATGGCAGGGACATAAAATAATCAAATCATTTGAATCAGAGGAGGACCATTTTTGTAAAATGAAACTCAAATAAATTAATCCCTTCAAAGAAGTTTTCATTTGGAATATCCAATGAAGCAAGAAAGGCAATTGTAGCTGCAAGTTACAAACGCCTTGAGAATGTAAAGTAAACTTATACATGAAGTCTTAACAGAAGGCTACAATGGAAATAAAAAGACAGTCTGTATCAAAGTGTTTCACTAGGACATTTTGTTCAGGTCTTGGAATCATAATTGACTGCCTGTGTTTCGAACCCTGGCATGGCAGGGACATAAAATAATCGAATCATTTGAATCAGAGGAGGACCATTTGTAAAATGAAACTCAAATAAATTAATCCCTTCAAAGAAGTTTTCATTTGTAAAAAGACAGTCTGTATCAAAGTGTTTCAGTACAGGACATTTTGTTCAGGTCTTGGAATCATAATTGACTGCCTGTGTTTCGAACCCTGGCAGGGACATAAAATAATTGAATCATTTGAATCAGAGGAGGACCATTATTTGTAAAATGAAACTCAAATAAATTAATCCCTTCAAAGAAGTTTTCATTTGGACATTGATGTGAGTTCAAGGATTAAGCACCAAATATTGAAAGCCCAATCCCTCATGTCATAATGAACCATTCCGCACAAGCAATGAGCATTTGTACAATCTCCCCCCCTTTCCATCCTTCATGATATTTTTGTTTAAGATTTTAATTAAGAAAAGGAAAGTTGGAAAGAATCTCAAGTTATGAAAAAGTATGGCAAAGAGAGGAGAAACCCAATCCCTCATGTCATAATGAACCATTCCGCACAAGCAATGAGCATTTGTACAATCTCCCCCCCTTTCCATCCTTCATGATATTTTTGTTTAAGATTTTAATTAAGAAAAGGAAAGTTGGAAAGAATCTCAAGTTATGAAAAAGTATGGCAAAGAGAGGAGAAAAAAAATGGGAAAGAAATTCTTATCAAGGACTTTTCTTTGTGGGAAAGGCAACTGTTTTCAACTTCTCAAGAGAATAACTATGTTCAACTTGAGAGTATACTGAGAGAGGGAGGGGAGGGGGGAGGATCTTATCAAGGACTTTTCTTTGTGGGAAAGGCAACTGTTTTCAACTTCTCAAGAGAATAACTATGTTCAACTTGAGAGTATACTGAGAAGGAGGGAGGGGAGGGGGGAGGATGAAGAGCAAAGAAACTTGGGAGGAGAGGAGGTGGAATAGTGATCCTAGTATGTAAATACGAAATAATATTCCCTAATGAGCTAACAAGTAACTTGATAACAACTATAATATCTATTTATGTATGTAAAATATTATGAGTTTGTGGATTCTGTGTATACCTAATAGTTAGAAAAGGCAACTATTCATGTTGAATATGTTTATATTTATATGATGTCACGCGAAGGAAAGGCGTATTTTCAGAATTTCGTGAAAAATTATTTTCTGATTAGCAAAAAAAAAAAACAGTCAAAAGAGATCTCTTTCTTTCCTTTTTTTAATCCCATTTTTTCTCTTCCTTCCTCTAGAAAAGGCAACTATTCATGTTGAATATGTTTATATTTATATGATGTCACGCGAAGGAAAGGCGTATTTTCAGAATTTCGTGAAAAATGATTTTCTGATTAGAAATAAAAACAGTCAAAAGAGATCTCTTTCTTTCCTTTTTTAATCCCATTTTTTCTCTTCCTCCCTCTTCTCTCTCCTTTTTTTCTTTTTCAACTTGAGACACTTCTTAACTTGTCCCCGAATACAACAAGTCCTGATCCTTCCTCTTCTCTCTCCTTCTTTTCTTTTTCAACTTGAGACACTTCTTAACTTGTCCCCGAATACAACAAGTCCTGACTGACTGACGAAGATCAAGATAAAGGAAAAGTAATTGACATGTTCGCAAGCCCTGAACTTATTTCATGACAGGAGAGGAAATTAGAAAAATCAAGTCATTCCTCGTTTATCTTTTGTTCTAATTGACTGCCTGACAGGATAGAAGGATTTCTCTTTCACCCAACCAGTAGCAAGTATAGCTTTCTCAACCTTCTCATTTATTCATGATACCCAAATATCAAAAATAACTTTCCAACAGCTCCACTCTCCCCACATTAAACAGCGCCTACCACAATGGTCGATTGACATCATGTCCACACTAGGTAGGTATAACCTTTTGTTATCTAACGAAAATCCTTTGAACTTTGAAGTTAGGAGGAAATTAGAAAAATCAAGTCATTCCTCGTTTATCTTTTGTTCTAATTGACTGCCTGACAGGATAGAAGGATTTCTCTTTCACCCAAACAGTAGCAAGTATAGCTTTCTCAACCTTCTCATTTATTCATGATACCCAAATATCAAAAATAACTTTCCAACACCTCCACTCTCCCCACATTAAACAGCGCCTATAACACAATGGTCGATTGACATCATGTCCACACTAGGTATAACCTTTTGTTATCTAACGAAAATCCTTTGAACTTTGAAGTTATCTAATATATTGAGTTTCAGTCGATGTCAATTGACGTCGACCAACTGCAACCTTCTGACAGAAATCATTTTCCTGCTGCATAGGTACCTACATGCTCATGAGTACTTCTTGACCTTTTATATTTTTGCTGACAATTTGTTTATTTATTAGTTGACATTTGTTTACCTTGTTTGTTTTTACTTCCCAAATATTTAGTGTCAAAACCCTCCAATAGTATATAAACTTCTTCAGACCTATCTATAGTTATGTACATACTTTAGCTATTACTCGTATAGTTCATTCATATAACATGACTATGCTGGCTTTCTCCTATCCTGTCTTCCTTCTCTCTTCGATTTCGGGGCGATAAGACCATAGCAGTTACAGTTCCCTCTGTCAAACCTCTTGGAAAAAAGGTAAATACAATAGTATATGTTCCTATACGAGAAGCCTAATTCAAGAGAAAACTCAACATTCGAAAAGTACATTACTATCATTGATTGCAAGATGTAGCTAGGTAGGTACTTTGGAAAATTGGGTTTTAGACGGGTTAAATAATGTTCATCTCCTTTAAAACTAAAAGGAAAATTCCATTCAATGAGCCTTTGACTACCTAGTGGTCATTTTATATCTCAGGCAAAATAGAAACGATAACTCATCCTCAATCTCAAAGAAAAGATTGCTCGAGAACATTGTCATAAGTCATAACTGGTATGAAATGTATAGTACCTATAAGTTAACAGGTATTTAAGAATTTTACTGCAAAAACTACCTAGTGGTCATTTTATATCTCAGGCAAAATAGAAACGATAACTCATCCTCAATCTCAAAGAAAAGATTGCTCGAGAACATTGTGATAACTGGTATGAAATGTATAGTACCTATAAGTTAACAGGTATTTAAGAATTTTATTGCAAAATGCCAAAATGTGATATGGCCCTGAGAACGCCTGTCAATTGATCAATTAGGCGTTTAGTCGGTCAGTTCTCTGTAGCAACTCAATTGAACAAGGTTCATACACTTGTCGAATATGTCACGTATCAATCCTTTACACAGGTCTCCAGTTATAGATCTAATTCAACGTACGAAGTGAATTTCAAGTTAGAACTCGACGATATTGCATCGAATATGTCACGTATCAATCCTTTACACAGGTCTCTAGTTATAGATCTAATTCAACGTACGAAGTGAATTCCAAGTTATAACTCGACGATATTGCATTTTTTAAAGAGGTTTGATAGAGGGAACTGTAACTGCTATAGTTTGTATGTTTATTTGTTCTGCCATAACTCCCGAACGGTTTGTTCGATTTTTATGAAATTCGGCTAATATGTTCACAACACCTTATGGAAATTTGGTCAGTAAGTCAGTATCATTAGATTTTGGGATCGATCGGCCCTATGTCTATTTGCCTATGGTTAGTGGTTACACCGCACAGGCAATTTTTTTTTAACAATCGAGCTCTACCAGCTCATTGAACGTCTGGTTGTTATACCTTAGGACTATGATTTGTTGTAATATGTATAGGTAGGTAATGTGTATAATATTGTAATTGTATGCCAATATTACAAAGCTATAACCCATACACGCGCCATGCTCATTTCCAATGCGAAACATGTCTGTTTTTCTATAATAAAAATACCCTACCAACCCAGTGAAGAGTATAAGTTATTTCTTTTACATCTATCCACTAATAAGATTTTTTTTAAGATGTTTGATAGAAGGAACTGTGACTGTTAAGGTCTTATCGTCCTGAAAGCGAAGAAACAAGGAGGACAGGATAGGAGAACAAATCCTATCCGTTCAGGATAATATCCGCCTCAGGTGGGAATCGAATGAACGCTTACAAGGCAGACGCTCTACTCTCCAAGCTAACAAGACTGCCCATCCTACCTGTACTTTCACATCAAGGTACGGTGAATAATCATTTATATTTAGGTATAGTAAAGGTTTTCCTACTATTTCATTTTTACTTTCTAGTTTTCAATTCAAAACCGCATCATGTTTTTCCCCAACGTCATTCCAGTCTGAAATTTCAATAGAAATGGAAATTAATAATTTTGTCTGCGTCTTTCTTTTCCTTCGACTTATTTCCTGTACATATTACGAATGTAATGTGCTTAGGTAGTTACCACGTTTCTAAATACTGGAGAAGAAGAAAGAGGAGGAAAAGTCAATAGAAATGGAAATTAATAATTTTGTCTGCGTCTTTCTTTTCCTTCGACTTATTTCCTGTACATATTACGAATGTAATGTGCTTACGTAGTTACCACGTTTCTAAATACTGGAGAAGAAGAAAGAGGAGGAAAAGAAGAAGAAGAAGAAGAAGAAAGAGGAGGAAAAGAAGAAGAAGAAGAAGAAGAAAGAGGAGGAAAAGAAGAAGAAGAAAGAGAAGACGGCAATGAAATGAAAATGACAAGTAAAGTGAAATGTCAAAATGAAAGACGTCAATATCTTGTATTGAATAAAAATAAAAAAGTAGAAAAGTAACCTTATATTTTTTCCAATTCACAATGGGCGAATGGGGATTTCACAGAGCGTAAAGTGTCATTTCCGGATTCATTACCCCCCCTCAGTTCTGAATGACTCAAACAAAAGACCTAATGGTAATAGACTGTGGCTGTGCAACAATCTTGAAAACAAAATGTATCAATGGCATCTCCACTAATAAGATTTTTACTTTCTATTACTACAGTATAGCGAGCTATACTAGTAATGAAAGTATTGCAATCGGTCCAAATTTTTTTTTAAAGATGTTTGATAGAAGGAACTGTGACTATTGTCCTGAAAGCGAAGAAAGAAGGAACATATTACGAATGTAATGTGCTTAGGTAGTTACCACGTTTCTAAATACTGGAGAAGAAGAAAGAGGAGGAAAAGAAGAAGAAGAAGAAGAAGAAGAAGAAGAAGAAGAAGAAAGAGGGTTCAGGATAATATCCGCCTCGGGTGGGAATCGAATGAACGCTTACAAGGCAGACGCTCTACTCTCCAAACTAACTAGACTGCCCATCTTACCTGTACTTTCACATCAAGGTACGGTGAATAATCATTTATATTTAGGTATAGTAAAGGTTTTCCTACTATTTTCTTATCCTTATCTCTTCTTCGAGCGAGCAAAGGACCTTCATATTATCCTCCATAACATATCACCCTCTTATTCTTATTTAAAGCATTTTCTCCCTCCCTCTTTCTTTCTCTCTCTCTCTCTCTCTCTCTCTCTCTCTCTCAAGATATTCTTAGATTAAATTTTTCTCTTTTTCTTCTGATTGAGTATTATTTTTCCGGCTTGAACAATACAAAAGCTTCGAGCTATACACAATACTATCTCTCCCCCATTTAGGTCACAATCTCTAAGGCCGAAGTTTTTCACTGGCCACATGCATTTCTTTCTTCTTTTTTTTTTTTCTCTTAAAAAAGTCCACTTTTTATGCGAATTCATATGTATGTTGTTTTAAGACCTACTTCACAGATACACAAAAAACATGCTCGGTTTGAAAGGTTTTTTTTTTTTCTTCTTTTTTTACAGTCGATAAAAAATTCTCACGTCTTAACCCACAAAGAAATGTCCTGTACAGAAAGATGATATTACTGAAGTTATTGAGCTAGGCGTAAGAAAAACACGAAAAAGTAAACCTACCATCATCTAGAATTCTAGAAAGTAGGTAAAATTTGAACTAAAGATACTTGAGAAGTCTCCATCCTCTTGTCCTATTGGTCAACTGGCAGAAATTGCAAACAACGTACCTGTAACACAAAAACAATGGTGGATTAGTTGAAATTAGAGATTTTAACATGAAGTAGGTACCATACCAAGTACATTAGTTAACAAAGGTACCTACTATGTGAAACTCAGAAATAGATCAAATCAAATCAAATCATCAGAACATATCTGGCAGAAATTGCAAACAACGTACCTGTAACACAAAAACAATGGTGAATTAGTTGAAATTAGAGATTTTAACATGAAGTAGGTACCATACCAAGTACATTAGTTAATTAGGTACCTACTATGTGAAACTCAGAAATAGATCAAATCAGAACATACCCGTGTAATTTTAGGTCCAAACTTACCTGGCCATAATCTGTGTTCAAACTTATTTTAATTTTAAGTTCTTATTAATGTATTGTTATCTAATCTAATATTTAACTAGATATTATCGGTAGGTAGGTATGTGTTCATATATAAATAAATTGAAAATACTTTCAAACCTTTCAGTTCAGCAGTATCAAGATAGAGAGAAATATTTGCCCTTTTGTTTGGGAAAATATCTTATCCTTTTGTTATGTTCCCAAAGTGTATCTTTCATTTTTTGTGTGTTATTATTTAGAATGAAAATTAATTCATAACCATTATACTGCTTATTGTGTAACATCCGCCGGGTTTTTTAGATTTTTGATTTTTCAAAGAGGATTCGAAATTGAATAAAAGTTGATGATTGGAGAGTTGTTCAGTGATCTCTAGAACTCACCTAGAGTTAGAGAATAATCTAAAGAATTTGCCTAATCAACACAACAACATTGATACGCGCTACAAGTTGGAGTTTAAACAAGTTGAAGTTGGAGTTGGATCATTAAAAATAAATAAAATCAAGAGGTCAGTAAAAGTATAGGTACCTATTAGTAGATAGGTATCTACCTCTTTTTTCCCTTTCTATTGAAAAACATACTAGGGACTCTGGTCCCTAAACTGACAGTCTAAAATCTATATTAAAAGAGTAAACCCTGACTCATACATTCATTCATAATCAACGCACAGCCGAATCGGCTGGACCGATTTTGATGAAACTTCGAGAATAGCTTCCTTTTGATTTGAATAGGCCCACTAAAACGGATTTTCCGAAACTCGCAGTGGTTTCCAAACTATGACCAAAAAACTACTAAAAATCGTTCATAATCAACGCACAACCGAAACGGCTGGACCGATTTTGATGAAACTTATCCAAGCGGTTGGAAAACCCTAAAATGGCCACACGTAATAGTATACCTCTACATACGTAGTATAAATCCCTACCTAACATATGATCCCTCGTTATAACATTGTCATTCCTGAGAATATTGGTCATATTGGACTTCTCTCTCCTTGGTTGTTGCTTTTGTTATTTTATTTCCTCAGCTTTTCTTTCCCCCGCATTTTTTGCTTCTTTGCTTCCTCAGGAATGTTTAACCTGTGGGGAGTTCACAGGATCTTGTACTACCTACGTCACATTATCCGTTCAGACCATGCTCCAGTCCTCCAGTCACAGTTCAACACACGGTGAATAAATGGGAGTGAGCATACTGTTACTAGAACGACATAATATGGGGATACGCTTGATTGTATGAAGGAAACAACCGGTCGTATAGGTGAGAATCCTGCCATTAAAGCCTTAAAAAAAAAAATAAAATAAAATAAACCCCTAAAGGATGGGTTAAGTTTCTGCGAGTCTACCTATCTATAGCTTATCACAAATGGAAGGCTAAAGCGCTAAAGGAAATGTTTATTAAATTCAATACCTGCTCTCCTCAACAACACAAAGGCCGTTATATTACATAACGAAACCTCAGCTTTGATAAATAAATAATTAGCCACCTGTTAATAGGTATAAATGTTAAGATAGATCAGACAAGAGTTATTACAGATGGAGATCAGTGAACTGCAATACTGATTTGGAAAAAACTGCAATACTGATTTCTATTTCCTAGAAGAACCGAATTGGGCCCAAATATTGATGAGAAATGGTTTCCTTTAGATGTTCAATATTTTGTCAAAATTTATGTAGCTATAATCAGCTATATATTTTGGTGTTGAAATCTGACAAACAGTTTGAGAGTTTGTTATTCTTGCTAGAACAAACAGACGAACCTAAAAAAAAAAAAAAAATGGTCGAGTTGAAACTTGGACTTTATAATAATTGACCGAACGAAGTGAAGGTCTATTTTTTAACTCGACCATTTTGCATTTGGTTTAGATGTTTGTGACTTTGTGTGTTTGTTCCGCTATAACTCGCGATTGCAAAAAGAATCAGAGTGAGGTCTACAGTTCACAGAACTACTAGTCTAATAATGAATGCAAATAGATAACCTCTAACCTACCTACATATTTCAATAACAAACAGCACTGAACCTTTAAGTAAATAAATATAGGCACTCTAGAACTTGACTGATATAATGTAGAGAGAGAGAGAAATGGAAAGAAAAAAAGAGATCTGTCTCAGAGAGAGAGAGAGGGGGGCTGAGTTGTGTTAATACCAAATGTTACAGACTGATAACTTTTGACTTTTGCAATGTCGTCACTATATTTTTAAAAACAAATCTTATCTCTTAATGCTTCCTTTAACCCTTTGTGAAGGTTATGTGAAGGTTACAGCCAGCCTACTTAGCTTAGTTGGTAGTGCGTCTGCTTTGTAAGCGCTAGGCCGCGGGTTTGATTCCCGCCCGGGGCGGATTTTATCCTGATGGGATAATGTTCGTTCTCGGAACGGCTGGCTTTCTCCTATCCTGTCTTCCTTCTCTCTTCGATTTGGGGGCGTTAAGACCATAGCAGTTACAGTTCCCTCTGTCAAACCTCTTGAGAAAAAAAAAGGTAAATACAATAGTAAAAGTTCCTATACGAGAGGCCTAACTCAAGAGAAAACTCAACATTCGAAAAGTACATTACTATCATTGATTGCAATAGGTAGGTAGGTAGGTACTTTGGAAAATTGGGTTTTAGACGGGTTAAATAATGTTCATCTCCTTTAAAACTAAAAGGAAAATTCCATTCAATGAGCCTTTGACTACCTAGTGGTCATTTTATATCTCAGGCAAAATAGAAACGATAACTCATCCTCAATCTCAAAGAAAAGATTGCTCGAGAACATTGTCATAACTGGTATGAAATGTATAGTACCTATAACTTACAGGTATTTAAGAATTTTATTGCAAAATGCCAAAATTTCGCAAACTTGGACAAGCGCACCCGCCAAAACGAGTGACCAAATTAGTTTTTCGGAATGAAAAGGCATGCGAAAAGAAGCAGATTTTCAAAATTAGGGTGACATTTCTTCTCTATGTGTTGTGTCCAGTTTTCTTTTATGTTTTTTTATTTATTTTTTTTTTTTCTGCGTTCTTCATTCTTCTTTTTGTTTTCGTTACGAAGAAGAAAAAAACAATGACAATAATAAAAACACAAAATACTTTCTCTCTTCTCTCTCCTTGGTTGTTGCTTTTGTTATTTTATTTCCTCAGCTTTTCTTTCCCCCGCATATTTTGCTTCCTTGCTTCCTCAGGAAAGTTTAACCTATGGGGAGTTCACAGGATCTTGTATATTACCTACGTCACATTATCCGTTCAGACCATGCTCCAATCCTCCAGTCACAGTTCAACGCACGGTGAATAAATGGGAGTGAGCATACTGTTACTTGAACGGCATATGGGGATACGCTTGATTGTATGTATATAGGAATGTAGGAAACAACCGGTCGTATTAACACATTTTTTCGTATAGCAAACAAAAGACCTAATGGTCATAGAAAGTAAAGGCTGTGCAACAATCTTGAAAACAAAATGTATCAATGGCATCTCCACTAATAAGATTTTTTTAAAGATGTTTGATAGAAAGAACTGTGACTGTTTCCATCGTTCTGAAAGCGAAGAAAGAAGGAGCCGGTCGTACTAACACATTTTATCGTATATCAAACAAAAGACCTAATGGTAATAGACTGTGGCTGTGCAACAATCTTGAAAACAAAATGTATCAATGGCATCTCCACTAATAAGATTTAAATAAATTCTCAACTTTGAACTTTATTTTTGTGCAATGGCTTCAAAAGTTTATTTGGACATTTTTCTTTATTATAATATCCCTGTTTATACACTGATGATGCCCATCTTTCTTTCTCTCTCTCTCTCTCTCTCTCTCTCTCTCTCTCAAGATATTCTTAGATTAAATTTTTCTCTTTTTCTTCTGATTGAGTATTATTTTTCCGGCTTGAACAATACAAAAGCTTCGAGCTATACACAATACTATCTCTCCCCCATTTAGGTCACAATCTCTAAGGCCGAAGTTTTTCACTGGCCACATGCATTTCTTTCTTCTTTTTTTTTTTTCTCTTAAAAAAGTCCACTTTTTATGCGAATTCATATGTATGTTGTTTTAAGACCTACTTCACAGATACACAAAAAACATGCTCGGTTTGAAAGGTTTTTTTTTTTTCTTCTTTTTTTACAGTCGATAAAAAATTCTCACGTCTTAACCCACAAAGAAATGTCCTGTACAGAAAGATGATATTACTGAAGTTATTGAGCTAGGCGTAAGAAAAACACGAAAAAGTAAACCTACCATCATCTAGAATTCTAGAAAGTAGGTAAAATTTGAACTAAAGATACTTGAGAAGTCTCCATCCTCTTGTCCTATTGGTCAACTGGCAGAAATTGCAAACAACGTACCTGTAACACAAAAACAATGGTGAATTAGTTGAAATTAGAGATTTTAACATGAAGTAGGTACCAAACCAAATACATTAGTTAATTAGGTACCTTGGTACCTACTATGTGAAACTCAGAAATAGATCAAATCAGAACATATCCGTGTAATTTTAGGTCCAAACTTACCTGGCCATAATCTGTGTTCAAACTTATTTTAATTTTAAGTTCTTATTAATGTATTGTTATCTAATCTAATATTTAACTAGATATTATCGGTAGGTAGGTATGTGTTCATATATAAATAAATTGAAAATACTTCTAGGTATTTATTTATTTTTATTTATTTTAAGTCATTTTCCTCAGACTTTAAAAACAAAAGAGACTAAGACTTGTTCTTCTTTTTTAATTTGCCAACAGCAAAAAGTTTTATTTCCTGTTGGCATTAATTCCTTTTCTATTTGTTATTTTCCTTCTCCTTTCCACACCTCTCATCTCTGTTCCTCATTCCTTAATCGAAGCTCTCTCTCCTTCTCTCTCTCTCTATCTCTCTTTCTCTCTCTCTCATCCCTTTGTTTCATGGTCAAAGCCACTTTATAAAACGAAGGCAAACAATTTTCTACCTCGAGAAACAAGATCTTCTGAACAAGACTCTGGAAACTATACATGTACAAGGATAGGGAGAAGAGAAGAATGGATAACAAACTGGTCGAGAGAAGGGAGGTTGATAAGGATAGGAAAGGAGGAGGGGTACAGGAGGAAAGGTAGGATTCAATAGATCTCTCTCTCTCTCTCTCTCTCTCTCTCTCTCTCTCTCTCTCTCTCTCTCTCTCTCTCTCTCTCTTTCTCTCTCTCATCCCTTTGTTTCATGGTCAAAGCCACTTTATAAAACGAAGGCAAACAATTTTCTACCTCGAGAAACAAGATCTTCTGAACAAGACTCTGGAAACTATACATGTACAAGGATAGGGAGAAGAGAAGAATGGATAACAAACTGGTCGAGAGAAGGGAGGTTGATAAGGATAGGAAAGGAGGAGGGGTACAGGAGGAAAGGTAGGATTCAATAGAAATGGTAGAGGTAGGGAGAGAAGAGAAGATAAAGAATGGATGAAGAAGGTGCGAGAAAGAACGAAAGAATGGTTGCAAACTGGTCGAGAGAAGGGAGGTTGATAAGGATAGGAAAGGAGGAGGGGTACAGGAGGAAAGGTAGGATTCAATAGAGATGGTAGAGGTAGGGAGAGAGGAGAACATAAAGAATGGATGAAGAAGGTGCGAGAAAGAACGGAAAAATAGTTGGAGTTAGAAGAATGAAGGAGACAAAGAGAAGACGTAGAGAGACGACTCTGGAAACTATACATGTACAAGGATAGGGAGAAGAGAAGAATGGATAACAAACTGGTCGAGAGAAGGGAGGTTGATAAGGATAGGAGAGGAGGAGGGGTACAGGAGGAAAGGTAGAATTCAATAGAGATGGTAGAGGCAGGGAGAGAGGAGAAGATAAAGAATGGATGAAGAAGGTGCGAGAAAGAACGGAAGAATAGTTGGAGTTAGAAGAATGAAGGAGACGAAGAGAAGACGTAGAGAGACGTGAGGGAAGAAATAAAACCAAGGAGTTGGGGAAATATAGAACTGGAGTGAAGAGGAGAGTCACTAGAAATAGATAATATTATTAGATACCTCCTAATGTTTATATTACATATTTAATTATTTATGTATTAGATAGGTCGGCATCCGATGCCACACAGAATGGGATAAAGTTTAGCTTTAGAGAAAGCAGAAGAAGATAAATCGGCAACATTCGAGATTTGTGGATTGACAAACAAATGGGGATGTGCCCCATTGCAAAGGGAGAGAAGGATAAAGTTGGAACTAGGTAGGATACGTTAGGAAGAGGGAAGGATAAAGTAAGGTTAAAATTGGAAATGAACAAAGGTATATAGGAAGTGGGTAAGGTAAAGTAAGACAAAGAGGATAGGGTTATTATCTATGTCTTAGGATTAAGAAGAAGGGTATAGTTTAAAACTGGAAATGGTTAGGTTAGGTAAGGTTAAGGTAAGAAAGGATAAAGGGAAGGCTAAAGGTTGTGAAGGAGAGGTTGGAAGGATGGTTTCATTGACCGCAAGGCTTAGCCTGTTTGCCTAATCCTCTACCGTTTGGGAGCTGACGTAGACTAATATAGCTATATAAGCTATATTATTATCAGGTAAATATGTCTTACCTATTATCAGATAGCTATGTCTATTATTATCATGGAAAGAGTCCACGGATTAGGTTACTTACACGTTCCTGACCTTTAATTTTTAAGCGGTTTTGAGTAAGCTGTATCAGAGTGTATCAGATAGGTTTGTATTCTTTGGGGAAAAACTGTGGGCATTGCTGAAATAATGAAGGAGGTATTACTGGCAGGGACAAATCTGTTCTTATACCTTTTTTCCCCCCTTTGAGGCGCTTTAACTCTGGAATACCAGGTCGTTCACGCCGTTCTTATACCTTTGACTTTGAAGAAAAAGTTATTCATATCATTATCCAATATGTGCCTTCTTCTCATTAATTTTCCCTCGAAGTAATTCAATAGTACCTCCCCCTCCTAATACTCATTGAGGTACATTTGTCCTGTCCATACCAGTCCTGTAATAGCATGCATTCTATACCTTTGACTTTGAAGAAAAAGCTATTCATATCATTATCCAATATGTGCCTTCTTCTCATTAATTTTCCCTCGAAGTAATTCAATAGTACCTACCTCCCCCTCCTAATAATCATTGAGGTACATTTGTCCTGTCCATACCAGTCCTGTAATAGCATGCATTCAATACCTTTGACTTTGAAGAAAAAGCTATTCATATCATTATCCAATATGTGCCTTCTTCTCATTAATTTTCCCTCGAAGTAATTCAATACTACCTCAGTACCTCCCTCTCCTAATACTCATTGAGGTACATTTGTCCTGTCCATACCAGTCCTGTAATAGCATGCATTCTCCCAGCAGCACGCCTCAAATATAATAATTATATTCTCATTTCAAGCTGAAAGCATCACTATTGTGTAGGAATGCCAAGATCTAGAAGATAGCATTCCTCTGCCTCGTGCACAGCCTACATTCGACTATAGAAACCCTGTGCCTGTGTTTGTTAGACAAATAAAAATTTATGTTCCATCATAAAGAGGAATCGGAGAGGAAAAAGAGGTAAGACTTTGTAATCCAAGACGCACATCCTACCTAAGGAACAAGGGAAATGTAATTGAAACCAGGGACTATTCTAAGAGATGAGAGGAACAAAGCATTTGGTTTAGGACTTTGTGTGTTTGTTCCGCTATAACTCGCGATTGCAAAAAGAATCAAAAGAATCTGAGTGAGGTCTACAGTTCACAGAACTAGGTACTAGTCTAATAATGAATGCAAATAGATAACCTCTAACCTACCTACATATTTCAATAACAAACAGCACTGAACCTATAAATAAATATAGGCACTCTAGAACATGACTGATATAATGTAGAGAGAGAGAGAGAGAGAGAGAGAAATGGAAAGAAAGAAAGAGATCTGTCTCAGAGAGAGAGAGAGAGAGGGGGCTGAGTTGTGTTAATACCAAATGTTACAGACTGATAACTTTTGACTTTTGCAATGTCGTCACTATATTAAACAAGGGAAATGGAATTGAAACCAGGGACTATTCTAAGAGATGAGAGGAACAAGGGAAATGGAATTGAAACCAGGCACTATTCTAAGAGGTGAGAGGAACAAGGGAAATGGAATTAAAACCAGGCACTATTCTAAGAGATGAGAGGAACAAGGGAAATGGAATTGAAACCAGGGACTATTCTAAGGCCTCTGACTCACCAGAATACTAGCTCTGGCCCTGATGGCAAATACTTGGAAATTCTTGAGGCACTACTACATGTTCTGAAGGTGTAGGGATGGCAATAGAGAAACTGCGGACGGGCTGCATGGCAAATTCGAAATACATTTACAATGAAAATGTTCCTCTGTAATTCCATGCACGTAGGAAACTTCGCTCCTTTTTTTTCTCTTCTCTTTCTTTTATCTTTCTTATTTCATTTTCAATTACTTTCATGCAAGTATTTTTATTATTTTCATATTTCTTCTATATTTCTGCTTCGTCTCGGTTTAGTTCTTCGCTTCCTAATATTCTCTTCAGAACCTTGTTGCTACCTAGGTGTCCACTCACTTCTATTACTAGGTAAGCTAGGAACAAGTTCAATACAGCTCCAAGGCTTTCACTTCATTTGGCTTTGATATGCATTTTCCTTGATCAAGTCACTCACCAGTATCATCTCCCCATGGCATTTCACAAACCTTTAACCATGTCTAGATTCTGCACTTAGATATCTTCTTTGAGATGTTTCAGTGTAAGATATCCCAGTACCTAATATACACATACTTACTGCTGTGATTTTTCCTAGAATAAAACTTCTGCACCTTAACTCACCAGTATCATCTCCCCATGGCATTTCACAAACCTTTAACCATGTCTAGATTCTGCACTTAGATATCTTCTTTGAGATGTTTCAGTTTAAGATATCCCAGTACCTAATATACGAGTAGGTAGGTACATACTTAGGTACTGCTGTGATTTTTTCTAGAATAAAACTTCTGCACCTTAACCCAGATACCCAAGTAATGTTTCAGCTATTACCCTGGGAAGCATGTGGATCCCTAATTCTTACCCCACAATAAAGTAATGAGAAAAACTTCGGTTTTTGTGGACTTGGTTGCTTAGTTCCACTTGTTACGATTCCTGGAAATATTCCGAGATTTCCTGGAAGTATTGTGACGTTCCGTGGAATCCTGGCTTTAATCCTGTGTTTCGTATTGGATTACTCTCTGGCTTTTCTTTATTCTTTACTTTTAATTTAATAACTTTTCTTCTTCGTTTCAACCTTACCCATCTTCCACGTGATGAACATCTTGTGTTTATGAGCAGCTCGTGTCTCGTTTTTCACAATATCTAGGGAGTATTCTTTCCACTTGTTACGATTCCTGGAAATATTCCGAGATTTCCTGGAAGTATTGTGACGTTCCGTGGAATCCTGGCTTTAATGTTTCGTATTGGATTACTCTCTGGCTTTTCTTTATTCTTTACTTTTAATTTAATAACTTTTCCTCTTCGTTTCAACCTTATCTTCCACGTGATGAACATCTTGTGTTTCTGAGCAGCTCGTGTCTCGTTTTTCACAATATCTATTGAGTATTCTTTCCTTTAAGGCATCATGATTGTTTAACGTTTTTGCCGAACTTCAACAAAACAGAGCAAACCTTTTGAGAGATAGTTACCATCACGGAACGAATAAATAGACTTGAAATTCCCATCGTTCGATCAATTAACGTTCAGTTTTTTACAACTAACCGTCACTTTCTTCTTCCTCTTCTTCTTCTTCTTTTTCTTCTTCTTCTTCTTCTTCTTCTTCTTCTTCTTCCTCTTCCTCTTCCCCTACAACTTTTTTCTCCTTTTTAGGTAGGTATCTACATTGTAATTGATAGACAAATAAAAATTTATGTTCCATCATAAAGAGGAATCGGAGAGGAAAAAGAGGCAAGACTTTGTAATCCAAGACGTACATCCTACAAGTCCCTTTACACCCTCAGTACACGAGTAGGTACCAAAAACAGACCACAATTTCAGGATTTATAGTTTTATACCTAATAAGCAGGTATGTATATGTATATGTATAGCCAAGTATGCTCTTCGTTTTAGAGAAATAGGTCTATCTCCCTAAGATACATAATTATTATGTGCCCTATGTCAATCCCATCCTTAACATTAGGAAGAAGAATAACGGAAGTAAGAATTTGAAGGATGTGAAAATAACTAGAAGGAAAAATTTAGAAACATAACAAAGGCACCACAATTTCAGGATTTATAGTTTTATACCTAATAAGCAGGTATATGTATAGCCAAGTATGCTCTTCGTTTTAGAGAAATAGGTCTATTTCCTAAGATACATAATTATTATGTCCCCTATGTCAATCCCATCCTTAACATTAGGAAGAAGAATTAGGGAAGTAAGAATTTGAAGGATGTGAAAGTAACTAGAAGGAAAAATTTAGAAACATAATAAGGCACAAACGAAAGCAAAGAAAAATCGTCAGGTGCAGGTGTCATAGTATTTAGTTGAAATATAAATAAGTGTGATATTACATTTGAAATTTTAATTTAAAAAGTTTAAATGAGTTGAGAGAAAAAAAAAGTCAGAAAAGGAGGGAAACAAATTCGGTCCTAGCTTCTCTCTCTCTCTCCTTCTTACCTACAATGGATATTGTAGAAAACTTGCTGCTCTTTTTATAAGAAAGTAAAAAGTAAAAGTAGGTTGTTAAAGAAAAACTAACAGGAAAAGACAATGCGAGCAAGGAATAATAAGTTGTTTTTTATGATGGTGTCGCCAATGAATTATGAGTTCAAAAGTTGAACAACCGAAATGAGAGCGAAAATATTCTTCATAAAAGCTTCCAATTTGTTAAGTTGTTTATAAGGGCAAAGGAATTACCGCAAGAGCCAACAGCCGAGGTATGTACCTAGGAGACAACGAAAACAGGATAGGATGAAGCCAAAACGAACCTTATTCGCTTAGGATAATATTCGCCCCGGACGGAAATCGAGCCCACGACCAAGAGTTTAGAAAGCAGGTGAGCTACCTCCCAAGCTAACTAGGCGCTAAGCGGCCTTTAAATAAATTTGTTACCAGTGTTCTTAAGTTCTCATAATCATGGGAAAATATCCTGGGTTAAAAATTTTTCTCATGAGATATAAAATATACATACCTACCTACTATGTATGTATGTAGGTATAATCATAGTATTTAGTTGAAATATAAATAAGTGTGATATTACATTTGAAATTTTAATTTAAAAAGTTTAAATGAGTTGAGAGAAAAAAAAAATCAGAAAAGGAGGGAAACAAATTCGGTCCTAGCTTCTCTCTCTCTCTCCCCTTCTTACCTAGAATGGATATTGTAGAAAACTTGCTGCTCTTTTTATAAGAAAGTAAAAGTAGGTTGTTAAAGAAAAACTAACAGGAAAAGACAATGCGAGCAAGGAATAATAATAAGTTGTTTTTTATGATGGTGTCGCCAATGAATTATGAGTTCAAAAGTTGAACAACCGAAATGAGAGCGAAAATATTCTTCATAAAAGCTTCCAATTTGTTAAGTTGTTTATAAGGGCAAAGGAATTGCCGCAAGAGCCAACAGCCGAGGTACATACCTAGGAGACAACGAAAACAGGATAGGATGAAGCCAGAACGAACTTTATTCGCTTTGGATAAAATTCGCCCCGGACGGAAATCGAGCCCAGGACCAAGAGTTTAGGAAGCAGGTGAGCTACCTTCCAAGCTAACTAGGCGCTAAGCGGCCTTTAAATAAATTTGTTACCAGTGTTCTTAAGTTCTCATAATCATGGGAAAATATCCTGGGTTAAAAATTTTTTTCATGAGATACAAAACATACATACCTACCTACTATGTATGTACATATGTATGTAGGTATAATGTAGGTATATCCATAATACCACGTCATGAAACATGATTGTCCTAATGTGCATCATGGTTTCCAAACTCAACGAACAAGCAGATCAGTTTCACATCACTGAGGCTCAATCTAGCAAATGCTCAATGCTCAATCGACCTTTACACAAAGGCACAGACAAATACCATCATATTGTTCATCAAATAAAAAAAGTCTGGTCTGAACATCACACGACTTTCTATTACATTAACTACAAAGTAACTGTAAAAAATTAATTTCGAAAGAAAAATTTTGACAAAGAAAAAAATATTTCGGACTTTTGAAAATGAACCCAAGATAAATGACCCCACAGCCCACATGAAAGGGACAAAAGCTAAGATACAACAATCTCCAGATACCTACCTACACGCCATCAAGTGATAATAAAAATCACTTTTTCAGACCAGGGGACCTCAAAAACGGATATTTCCACTTATTATTTGCAGATTTCGATTCTATTGCTTGAAAATTTGACTCGATTCCAACACTTGTCAGGAATGTTATGGAAAGTAAAAAGAAAGAAGATTGTCAAAATGTGCACAACATGACCATTGAACCTGCTTGACTTTCCGATAAAATTCCGACAAACTTCAAAGAAAGAAGATTGTCAAAATGTGCACAACATGACCATTGAACCTGCTTGACTTTCCGATAAAATTCCGACAAACTTCTTTTTTTTTGTTGAAAGAGGAGAACAAAAAATGAGCAAAAGTTTAATTCAACTTAAAGTTCAGTTCTCAGGGTTCTCTCTTTTCCCTCTCTCTCTCTCTCTCTCTCTCTCTCCCTCTATTTTTTTTTTGTTGAAAGAGGAGAACAAAAAAGGAGCAAAAGTTTAATTCAACTTAAAGTTCAGTTCTCAGGGTTCTCTCTTTCCCTTTCTCTCTCTCTCTCTCTCTCTCTCTCTCTCTCTCTCTCTCTGTATTGTGTTTCCCTCTCTCTCTCTCTCTCTCTCTCTCTCTCTCTATTGTTAAAGAGAAAAAAGGTAAACCCTGAATCAAGAGGACTTTAACCTGGCAAGATCAATTGAGAAAGATGTTTCTCCAGTGGATATGAAGGTAGTGGATATGGATATATAGAGTGGTGGAAGAGGGTTTACATTATCCTGGAAAAGCACTTCCAATAATTGAACATGATGCTTTCTGCCATCATCAATACACTTTCACGTCCTATGTAAATATCTATATACCGCTATATGTCGGTAGATATAAACCTCTGTGTTATGTGTTCTAATGTTTATACAAACATAGGTACGTAGGTATAACCTATCACTTTTCATTTCTGTGTATGTATAAAGTGATAGGTATACACTATACCTTGTGGGAAGGTGTTCACTTCATAAGCGTGAGGGCACTGGTTCAAATCCCAGCCGAGACAAGGAATTCCCCCCCCCCTTTGATTTGAGCATTTGGCCATTGCATCATAACGTTGTGTCAAGGTTAATGTTGATAGGAAAAGCATAAAGGGAATCGTTTGCCACATTTTATCAGCAATCGAGCGGAAATATGTAAGTCCTATCAATTTTACGTACCCCAGTATAGCTTCATATGATACAATCCCGATTTTGAAAATTTGGACCGATTGCAATACTTTCATTACTAGTATAGCTCCGCTATACTGTAGTAATAGAAAGTAAAAAAGTTGGGTATCCTAATCTAAAAATCACCCTTAGCAGAAAGTCCAAGACACACACACATAAATATAACGTATTTTACGTACACTGATATCCAACATACGACATACCTACTCGCAGATTTATGCAGGTAAAGGAAACCCTCAATAATCTAAGTATAGCAATGGATAAATTTAAACTCATTAAAAAAAAAAAAAAGTTGGGTATCTAAATCTAAAAATCACCCTTAGCAGAAAGTCCAAGACACACATATAACGTATTTTACGTATACACTGATATGCAACATACGACATACTCGCAGATTTATGGTAATTTAGATAGAGTACATTCATCTAATTTCTAATATTATAATATGTACCTATTATAAAAGTTTATACCCCCACCTCGTATGTTGTGAAAAAAACTTCATATTCGATATTCGTACAAGGAAATATGTTTTGGGGAGAAAAAGTTGGAAGTATAGGTTAGGTATTAAAATTTACTACACAATTAAACTAATGGAATCATACTTCAAATCCTATTAGAGTTTACAAAATGTACCTACATGTATAGTTGTATAGGTTTGTACATACTTGTGTATTCAATGGGCTGGTATTAGGTAGTACCAACGTACCTAAGATGATAATTTTATATAGTTATCATGAGGAGGTTTTTTGGTCAGTATCATTAAGCAGAAAGGCACCAGCCAACAGAAATCAACTTTCAAACGCCCTAAAAAATATTTAGCTAGCTATTGGGCATTTTCATAGAACATAATAAAGAAAGATCTTCAGCGATCTTAATATACATACTAACAGGAACGAACCACTTAACATTGGGAACTGGGAGTCGTGGGTAGATAAGTATAGGTAGGTAGGTAGGTAACTACGTGGGTAGATAAGTATAGGTAGGTAGGTAACTACGTGGGTAGATATGTACCTAAGTATAGGTAGGTAGGTAACTACGTGGGTAGATATGTACCTAAGTATAGGTAGGTACCTACCTACATAATTATCCAGGTACAATATGTTGATGAACGTTGTGTAGGTGGTAATGGTATAGGTAAGAACATAAAATGTTAGTGACGCTAACTTACTGTATGCACCTCTGCAGTTATGTTTTATTTCTTTACAATCCAAGCAAGTAGATATGTGATATTTATACTTTTTTCAAGTAATGGTAACTATTTGCATTTCACAACACGTTTTTGGCGCTTCCTCGCCATTTTATTTCCCACGAAAATATATTTGCTTTCTTTCTTTCTTTTATCATGCTAAAAAAACCTCGTGTTCAGGCTTCTGATTAGTGACGCTAACTTACTGTATGCACCTCTGCAGTTATGTTTTATTTCTTTACAATCCAAGCAAGTAGATATGTGATATTTATACTTCTTTCAAGTAATGGTAACTATTTGCATTTCACAACACGTTTTTGGCACTTCCTCGCCATTTTATTTCCCACGAAAATATATTTGCTTTCTTTCTTTCTTTTATCATGCTAAAAAAACCTCGTGTTCAGGCTTCTGATTGAAATTAAATTAGGTTTTCCAGGAAACCCTCGTAGGTAGGTACTCTGTGAAACCGTATTGCTGAGAGAGAGAGAGAGAGAGATTCCTTTGTTATATTGGGAGTGAGAAAGAGAGAAAAGGGGCCACTTGAAAGTTTCTTGAGGTGTGATTTAAAAGCACTTGTCCCTACCTTCTTCTTGTTATCTGAAAAATGTGTGAACTGGTGTTTCAGCATAATTTGGAAAATGTGTTCTTGACCCTAACGTAGAACATGAAAATGTGTTGGAAATTTTCAGGAAATTTCTTTCTAAGTAGGTACCTACCTACCCAAGATGTATTCAGGAAGCATATTTTATTGTACACACAAAATTACAAACACATTTTGTGAAACTAATGACAAAAAAATTCAAATTTAAGTTTCTCTCTATTGGAAATACTAAACCACACATAACAAACCAACACATTTGTGGATCTAATGACAACGAAAACACAAAATTGAGCAATGCTGAAGCTGAGTTCTTCTCTATTCAATTTTTAATTAAAACTACAGGTATACCAATACCAACCTACCCTGCTGCAATAACTAGATAGGGTTTTGTTTTTCATTATGTGCAAATATTTTTTAATGTACCTAACTTTGTGTGTTTTGTGTTAATTATTATGTTTTTCGTTTAATTTTGTTTGGATTCCAATAGTTGCTAGGTGGGAGGGGGGCAGTTGCCTTCAGAATGCAATGCACTGTTTTATTACCCTTCTTTTGCTTTCCTGTACCTACTACTGCTACTGCTGCTGCTAGTAGTGTTACTGCTATTATTACTACTGCTCCTGGTAATGCTACGGGGGCAGTTGCCTTCAGAATGCAATGCACTGTTTTATTACCCTTCTTTTGCTTTCCTGTACCTACTACTGCTGCTGCTGCTGCTGCTAGTAGTGTAACTGCTATTATTACTACTGCTCCTGGTAATGCTATACCGGTACTGTGTAATCTCACTATAAAAAGACAATTAATGCAAACTGTACCCTAGCAATACATAACAAATAAAACTTTCGCGTGCTAAAGTCAAGAATTTTTGTTTTATGAGTGTTGCTGCTGAGATGTGGGGTCCCCTCGACCCCTCTCACGCCTTTCCATTACCCCCCACACCTTCCTCTTTGTGCTTTTGTTTTTTCACTTCAATTTGATTTATTTTATTTTTAATAAATAAAGGAATTTCCCCCTTACCTTGCTTGTCTATGCCTTTTTTTCTTCTTTTCTGTGAGGGGAAGGTGGTATGGTAGGAGATGATGATTTATATTGAAAAGGGAAATCATAATTTATTTCAAATAGAACTCTCCGATGTCATATTTTAACGTCGAGGTGAAAAGTTGTAGAACAATATGGAAAATGAAATATACAGAGGTAACTCTAACCTGCTCTGTCTGTACTTATCAACCAAGGGAAAAGGAAAGGAAACTGTATCTATTCCTTCTAGAAGTGGTATATTGACATATTGTATTTATTATTTATTCGGTAGTTCAGAGGAAAATTGATCAGAAACCTTCCAAGTTGGAAAGCAAAAGTATTTCCCTAACAACACTGCTTAATTTGAATTAAACTTCAAAGTTAAGGTAAGTAGGTCAACATCAGGTAAGTGCGTAAGGACCTACTCAGTTGACTGTACGACACAAATGCTACATACCTACCTAGGAGAGGAAATCACTGCTCGAGATTAATGTCCCTAATAATGTTTTGGTTTACAAGTAGTAAACATCGCATCGGATGTACATGTACATACCTAAACAATGCAGATTTTCATTGATGTTGTGTTGTGCTTTAGTTTGTTTTACAATATATACAATCTCAGTCGTTAAGAACTTTTGCGCGCAATTGGAATTCTGGTATGTGTACCTACTTGCTTCATCTCAGATTAGGTACGTTACATTTCATTGAAATAAGGCTAAACATTTGCAGAACCCTCGGGAGATGATTTTCGAACAATTTAGTATTCGGTGATGAGATGAGTTCATGGTCCCTCCTCTGTTTTTAAAATGAACATCATTGGCATTGACAGCATAACTAGGTATTACATATTGAGGAATACCTGTCTAAAAAAAAAAATAAATAAATAAAGCTTGTATTTTATTTTATCTAAATAAAATAAAATACAAGCTTTGATAGTAGCTATAAGTAATAGAGCTATTTTAAATTTTGATGGTAAAGGACTTTTAAACAGGAAGTAGTGGGTAATTTGAACAGGAAACAGGCTTTTCACCACACGACGGAACGAAAGGGCCGGTAAAAGGGTTTTTTCGGAAAGAAAAAAGAATTTCCCTCCGTTTTCAATTTTCCTCCTCAGCCGAAAGTAAATTTAACTCGTTACAGAATTAGACTCAACCTGTCATTTTCATTTCATTATGCCAGGCAAGTCTATTATTTTTTATTTTCTTGTTAGACTGTGTACAGAGGCCTTTGTTTCACTGTTCAGTGTTATCCCGAGGGAATTTCCAATTCATTGAACACTCAAACCCTTGCCTTCCCTTATATCTAATGTTCCGGGATGAAAGTTCCAATCTATACAATGTCAATTGTGTCAGGACTCAGGAGCATAAAGGAAATGAAGAACAAATTTGAGGCCGTGAATGCGGAACTCCCAAAACCTTATTAGGCACCTTTCCATCCAGTAATTGAACAATCCTAAGGGTATCTTTACGACAAGATCAGTCCAGTTATTAGATATTTACTCTAAATATTATTTGTATCTTAGCATCAGTAAAAACTCTAAGAAACAAATACCAAGTAGGTAGGTATGTATCTCCATTAAAACATTCAAAACCCCGAATTTCCACGTTAGTGACGCAAAGGAAATGGATTCCTAATGCTTCTGTCATCTGAAATATATATCTCTGCTTTCAAGACCTATAAACGTTTTAACGTACCTATATCTAACATACCTTCTGATTTTTCCTACGCTACGGGTAGATAAGTATGTAGGTATAGAATTTTGTATTCAGTTTACTACGGTGAACTTTAATTTTAATAACTTTCTATTCTACATCGAAAATTCTTCCAATTCAAGTGACAGAGAGAAAAATTAAAAATATAGAATTTAAAATGATGATTTCCACAGTAGGTACTTATGAAGACTTGATGACTCATCATCAACCTACCTACAAGGATAAGGGACAGTATACCCAATGACCCACTCAATTCCAATGCAGTGAAAGGATGATAGATCGACACAGGAACACAAAAGAGGTAATAAAAATGATAATGGGTAGTAATTATTATCATGTCATCTTGGTCTTAGCTTTTAATTACTTTTCTCTCCAGTTTCAAGTCACATTAATTAGGATCAAAATTACAAGGCAGAAATAAATTCAAAGGAAATAAAAAACGGAGAGCCATTTTCGTCATGAAATTAGTCAGTCATTTTGTCAGACATTTAGAGGTATTAGTTTTTTTTACCCTTTTAAAATGAAAGCTGACATTTTTTTCTCGCTCTACATTAAGTCCAAAAGCCAAGGAAAAAAATTGTTGCTATTAGTAGGTATGTTTATAATGGCAGAAAATAAATGTAGAGCTCAGACAAACATTTCCTTTGAGTAATTTAATTTAAAAGCAAGAAGAACAGAGACCAGACACCATATTGCAGATCTTAACATTTCATATAATATTATTTATGTAAGTAATGTATAATATGTACAATACATAAGTTATCATGGCAATATGGCGAACATTAGTTACGTTTATTTTATATGAAATAAAACAGCAAGGAAACGAGACATTCAGAGCCATTTAAAACAATCTCAATGTTCACTTTTCCAATTTCCATATAATATGTAGATCTCTACATATGTATAGATATTTAATGTACGTATTTGTAAATATTCATGGAAATACCAACTTTATAGTAGGTAGTAAATAAACCCACAGGTAACTTTCATCCGGTGAGTCTACCAAATATTAAAAAAAACGAAGCTTTCATAGTCCAAGCTTAATACTCATAACTTTATTAATGAAAACACTGATATTAATATCACAGGTTAATTCAATCAGAACACTATGAACCTCGCATACTCCTCTTCATCTTCATCTACTACTTCCTCATGATCTATTGTTAATTCACCATAACGTTGTACACTGCTAGTAACATCACAGTCAGGAACCTCAGCATGATGAGGGATACCCTTAGTAGTGACATATCGGACACTAGTGTTAGCATCCATGTCGGTCTCAACATTACCAGCAACTTCCTCTGTAGTATCATCAACCAGCACAGACACACCAATCACCACATCATCCCCAGTGATAACAGTAACAGCCTCCTCATATTGGAACATGACAGACTGATGCTCTTCCATGTAATCCTCACTATAATACATGTCTTCAAAATATTCCCCAAGACACATCACAGCTCTTCAAGACCCCTCGGATCCTACAAAGGTTAATTATGATACCCCCTCCATTGCCAGATCTCTAGCATTACAATACGCTTCTGTCTCATCCAATGACAATTATTCTACCCAATTTTTGAACCACAAACTATCCTCCGAGGCTACACCTATTGTCTTTGACTTCAGTTCCAATCAAGATTATAACAGCCCTCTTACTTACCCTGAACTGTCCTCTGCTCTGAGTACTTGTGTGTCTAAAGCCGCCGGATCTGACGGCATTTCTTTTATATTCCTTAAACACTTACCTGTGGAAGCCCTAAAGAAACTGCTAATCTTTTATAACCTGATATGGCGCTATGGAATATTTCCCAAATCTTGGGGCGAAGCACTTATTATTCCGCTCTTGAAACCAGGGAAAGATCGTTTACTTCCATCGAGCTACAGACCCATCTCACTTCTTAACTGCTCAGGCAAGATCATGGAAAAAATGGTCAACAAGAGACTTTTCTGGTCTTTGGAGAAGAAAAATCTTCTCAGTCCGTTTCAAAGTGGTGGGCGGCTCAGGCGTTCAACCATGGACAATTTAGTAATTTTGGAAAATGAAGTTGCCAAAGGATTTGCCCAAAAAGAGCACACAGTGGCGGCATTTTTGGACATCCAAAAAGCTTTTGACGTCACCTGGCGGCTCAAGATTATAAAGACCCTCGAAAGCTTCGGCATCAATGGATTCATGCTAAAGTATCTGCACAACTTTTTGAACAATAGAAAGATATCTGTAAAATGCAATGGGCAAGCTTCTGACAAATTTGACCTCCAAAACGGGATTGTACAGGGCTCGTCGTTGAGTCCTCTGTTATTCATAGTGTTCATGAACGACATTTTTGACATCATCAAGCCGCCCCTAAAACGCACTTTATTCATCGACGACCTATTGATCATCGCGAGGGGCAAAAATATGGATATTGTCCTAGACCGCTTCCAACGTACCTTGGATGATGTTCAAAAATGGTCTGAGATGAATGGAGTCACCTTTTCTACAGACCCAGGGAAATCTGTTTGTATCGATTTTCACAGATTAAGAAAAACAGTCACACCAACGTTAACCCTCAACGGCGCCCAGTTAAAATTTACAATACCTACAAAAAGCCTCCCGAGTCTCCCGACGCTTGACAGATCCCTGAAATTCAGCTACCGCGTGCGTGGTTGTTACCTATCTTTTATATCATGTAGATCTAGATTTCCTCTTGACTAAAACAAGATAAAATGTGTAGGTAGTTAGGTACCACTTGAATAGTGAATAATATTTATTAGCATGATGATGGTGGTACTATACCGTAGAAACACCAATACCTATCGTAGGTACTAGAACTTTTATCGTGCTCCTTTTCGGTGTTGCAATGGATAAAATGAATCGGTAGATAATAAGTGTATACCTAGCCTAATATATGAATAAGTAGATTAATGGGTTAAAACGTGAAAATAGTCAAAATGCGAATAAATATTATTAAAGTAGATAAATTGATTTCGGAACTAAACAGTAGCTACATGGAGCACAAAAGCACAGATGTTACTAAATTTTTGCTACTAAAGAAAAGGGGAAAAAGGGGATTTAGCTAAAAATCTATTTATGTATATATAATTTTATACAGTTAGGTTACATGGTGGTACTACTGAAGTTGACATTCAATATCATTGATATTATGCAGGTACTCATGTTATGCTAAGCAAAGTTACCTAGAAACATATTACTATGCAACTAGAACAACACGACATACAAACTAGCTTTCAATTGTACCGAGGTACCTTACCTATAGCTATACAATTGAAATAGGAGTCAAATGTCTCTTGCAGTCATGTAATGTGTCTCAGAAAACAATAAAATAAAATGCACAATGTATTAAGATGGGGAGGGGATTTCCGGTACTCGTTGCTAGGTACCACGTTTCCTCCAGTTCGTTCGCTCCCTACGTAAGAACAGTACCCCCATGGCTCAATAGTTCACCACCTGTTGATCTAAGTCTCGGCAAAGGACTTAAAAAAAACACCCCCCCTGTCATATACCAACAGCAATTTGCCGAGACAATCAGCACAAAATACGCTAACCACATTATGTGTTTCACAGACGGCTCAAAAACCGCCGATGTTACCAGTTGCGCCTTCAGTGTTGATGGCACAATCTGTTCGAAACGACTGAACCCAATTATTTCCATATTTTCAGCCGAGCTTATCGCCATTTTACTGTGTCTTGAAGCCATCAAAGATCACCCTTCATACCAATTTCTAGTTGCATCTGATTCCAGAAGTGTCCTTTCTGCTCTCTCAAATATAGGTTTCACCAACCCTCTGGTCTCTAAAGTTTATTCTTGTTGGGAACTTTTGTCAACGAATAATAAAGAAGTTCAGTTCATATGGTGTCCTTCCCATTGCGGAATCAGGGGCAACGAAAATGTTGACGAGGCTGCGAGAAACCCAGCCGACCCTGCTCAGCTATAACATTACAGGGTTAGGTAACATGCGAAATCTACCGTACTACATGATTAGCAGAGAGCCAAAGTTTGATCAATGGAATTCGAATAAAATTCCGATATTTTAACCCTCGGATCTACAGTGTTATGTTGACTTCATCTTGATATTAGATAAATTTCAGAACATCTCGCGTTAATAAACAATAGATCAGTTGCGCTTACTTGGGTGATGTTCAGATTCCTTTGTTATATTGGGAGTGAGAAAGAGAGAAAAGGGGCCACTTGAAAGTTTCTTGAGGTGTGATTTAAAAGCACTTGTCTCATAGTAGTGAGTACTGAGTATTTTATTTGGAAAAGTCAGATTGGCTGGCTAAAATTAGTAGAGGTAAAGTACCTCCATACAGCAAGCTATTGAGGCCACCAACACCAATCCATTTTGGCCAAGAAATAAACAATACCTAAAGAACATAATAAAGAAAGATCTTCAGCGATCTTAATATACATACTAACAGGAACGAACCACTTAACATTGGGAACTGGGAGTAAAAAAACATATTTTGGAAGATTAAAACTTGAAATATTTTTGGCTCGTTCTAATGCTGTCCTTTTAAAAAAATACGTCCGTCATCATCCTTGGGGAAAAAAGACAAGGCATTATCAGGCTTTTCCACGATACCTGGGGACCTATGTATATGACATGCATAATTATGTTACCTACTACTTTTAGTTTTTCCTCAAGCTCTTCCACCCAACCTATATCACTTAGCCCAGGAACACAAGCATAATATAATAATTGACTTCCTTCTTGTTCCCACTCCTCATTTTCCTTCGTTTTAAATGTTGTTTACCCAAGTACCTATAGGAAGGTAGGTTCTCTTTCAAAACACTTTAGTTTTTTCCGGAGCAATTAAGTTTTATTCTTCTGAAACGACATGGGGTGCTCGAGCCATGTTGTCTTTTAAAAAACAATATAAAATAATTATCTCCGAAGAAGAAACTTAATGGCGATGAAATTCAAATGTTTGCAGCAAAACCTTTGCAGCACTTTTCAGTGCCCCTGGTCTAAGAGTATTGAGGACATCTTTGAAAAGAGGGTCATTGTTGTTCTATTTTCCATTGAAAAAGGTCCTCCTTTCTTTCTTCTCTTCATAGTTATGACTTTGACAATTAGTTTCATAGTCATAGTTAGAAAGACTTTAAAGGTCGAGATGGTAGTTCTAAACATTTCAGTCAAAGTAGATTAGAACTAACCACCTTGTAGATAACAACATCAAACGATTTGACAGCGTTAGAAAATTCCTTCCAATTTGTTGAAGAAAGGAGTGTCTTCATTCCCGGTTGCTGCTTCGTCGTGTCGACACGTCTGATTTTTCGTTGTGTTTCTTTTCTATATTTTTGGTGGAAAAAGTGCCTAATTTAATCTGAATTTTTGCATAGTGATTCCTTATAGTGTGCTGGTTGGTTCGTGAGTACGAAACTGCAGTAAAATGCAGTAATTGATTGACTTTTTACTGTTTTTCTAGTTTGCATTCCAGTGTATCTTTTTTCTTTTTCGTAGGTTGCCATGGCAACACCTTTGTTATCCCATCTGTAGACATTCTAGTTTTCTTCCTTGTTTATAACCCCTCGGGAGATGATTTTCGAACAATTTAGTATTCGGTGATGAGATGAGTTCATGGTCCCTCCTCTGTTTTTAAAATGAACATCATTGGTATTGACAGCATAACTATTACATATTGAGGAATACCTGTGTATACATATGTATATGAGTATTTTTGCATATTGGCGCATTTTGTAATCGATTCAGACATTTTACAATCTGATACAATCAAACTGATTACGTGCAATTGAATTTATGAAGTAGTTAGGTAATAGGTACTTACAATCACAAATTGAGTTCAGAACTGCTCGAGATAAATGTCCCTAATAATGTTTTGGTTTACAAGTAGTAAACATCGCATCGGATGTACAATTGTACATGTACATACTTAAACAATGCAGATTTTCATTGATGTTGTGTTGTGCTTTAGTTTGTTTTACAATCTCAGTCGTTAAGAACTTTTGCGCACAATTGGAATTCTGGTATGTGTAGGTACTTGCTTCATCTCAGATTAGGTACGTTACATTTCATTGAAATAAGGCTAAACATTTGCGGAACCCTCGGGAGATGATTTTCGAACAATTTAGTATTCGGTGATGAGATGAGTTCATGGTCCCTCCTCTGTTTTTAAAATGAACATCATTGGCATTGACAGCATAACTAGGTATTACATATTGAGGAATACCTGTGTGTATATGTATAGGTATGAGTATTTTTGCATATTGGCGCATTTTGTAATCGATTCAGACATTTTACAATCTGATACAATCAATTTTTTTTTTAATACCTATTATGGAAATCCATGTTTGTTGAGAGATATAAAAAAAGCTAAATTGCATTCGGGAGAAAATTAATATGAAAACATGTGTGCTGTGTAATGATGCTATTAGCATGCTCGTAAAAAACTATAAAACACTCGATAAAAAATAATATTATACAATAATGACTTAACACTCCATTGAACACTTCACTATGTGGCCAAATCGTTTTCATATCTTCTGGCGTTCCAATTAAGCCGAGTACCTAATAATAGCTGTGAGGTATGCAGTTTTTGGACTGAAAGAACAAATTAGCATGCTCGTAAAAAACTATAAAACACTCGATAAAAAATAATATTATGCAATAATGACTTAACACTCCATTGAACACTTCACTATGCGGCCAAATGGTTTTCATATCTTCTGGCGTTCCAATTAATCTGAGTACCTAATAATAGCTGCGAGGTATGCAGTTTTTGGACTGAAATAGCATGCTCGTAAAAAACTATAAAACACTCGATAAAAAATAATATTATGCAATAATGACTTAACACTCCATTGAACACTTCACTATGTGGCCAAATGGTTTTCATATCTTCTGGCGTTCCAATTAATCCGAGTACCTAATAATAGCTGTGAGGTATGCAGTTTTTGGACTGAAAGAACAATTTTGAGGCCGTGAATGCGGAACTCCCAAAACCTTATTAGGCACCTTTCCAGCTCAGACAAACATTTCCTTTGAGTAATTTAATTTAAAAGCAAGAAGAACAGAGACCAGACACCATATTGCAGATCTTAACATTTCATATAATATTATTTATGTAAGTAATGTATAATATGTACAATACATAAGTCATCATGGCAATATGGCGAACATTAGTTACGTTTATTTTATATGAAATAAAACAGCAAGGAAACGAGACATTCAGAGCCATTTAAAACAATCTCAATGTTCACTTTTCCAATTTCCATATAATATGTAGATCTCTACATATGTATAGATATTTAATGTACGTATTTGTAAATATTCATGGAAATACCAACTTTATAGTAGGTAGTAAATAAACCCACAGGTAACTTTCATCCGGTGAGTCTACCAAATATTAAAAAAAACGAAGCTTTCATAGTCCAAGCTTAATACTCATAACTTTATTAATGAAAACACTGATATTAATATCACAGGTTAATTCAATCAGAACACTATGAACCTCGCATACTCCTCTTCATCTTCATCTACTACTTCCTCATGATCTATTGTTAATTCACCATAACGTTGTACACTGCTAGTAACATCACAGTCAGGAACCTCAGCATGATGAGGGATACCCTTAGTAGTGACATATCGGACACTAGTGCTAGCATCCATGTCGGTTTCAACATTACCAGCAGCTTCCTCTGTAGTATCATCAACCAGCACAGACACACCAATCACGATAACGTTGTACACTGCTAGTAACATCACAGTCAGGAACCTCAGCATGATGAGGGATACCCTTAGTAGTGACATATCGGACACTAGTGTTAGCATCCATGTCGGTCTCAACATTACCAGCAACTTCCTCTGTAGTATCATCAACCAGCACAGACACACCAATCACCTAATAATCTTTTCCAATTTTTATAATAGGTATACCTACTTGGTAAATCTGACATCTCCACCATTTCTTACCATTGTAAATCTGATATACCCACCAATTTCACCATTTTATATCTGACATCTCCACCAATTGTAATATTTTCAATCTGACATCTTCACTAATTGCAAAATTGACATATCCACCAAATTTATCATTGTATATCTGATACATATCTCCACTAATTTTAAACATCGAATCCAATAAATCTGGATTCGATGGATTCATCACATTCAAACAAAAAAAATACCCCTATGGTAGATCTGACATTTCCACTAATTACCCATAACATTGTAACTCTGACGTCTCCACCAATTACCTACTTGAATATTGTAAATCTGACATCTCCACCAATAACTTGAATATTGTAAATCTGACATCTCCACCAATAACATGAATATTGTAAATCTGACATCTCCACCATTTTGGAACGAAAGAAACCGCGAACTTTTTGTGGATATCGCAAATTCGCTTGTAGTCGCGGTTTATTCTTAAGAATCCAGAAATATAGGATAAGGAAAGTAAAAATTGCGATGTTTCTGTGGAGAGATAATGTACGAAGGTTCTGAAAATGAAGTCTTGTCAAGTGGTAATTTTTTTCAAATTTTAATCCGCCCCGGGCGGGAATCGAACCCGCGGCCTAGCGCTTACAAGGCAGACGCACTACCAACTAAGCTAACTAGGCTGGCTAAAGTAAGCTTTATAATATAGAATTATAGATGACAAGGACAACCAGAAACCAAGATGTCATTATTTAAGATTGTTTTCCCTCCCTACTACTCCTTTTACAAGTAATTATACATAATATGTAAGCTGAGGTAATTCTTGTTGTGGTAGAATGAAATGGAACAAAACTAACTTAGGTACAATACCTGTGGATCTAATGACAACGAAAACACAAAATTGAGCAATGCTGAAGCTGAGTTCTTCTCTATTCAATTTTTAATTAAAACTACAGGTACCAATACCAACCTACCCTGCTGCAATAACTAGATAGGTTTTTGTTTTTCATTATGTGCAAATATTTTTTAATGTACCTAGCTTTGTGTGTTTTGTGTTAATTATTATGTTTTTCGTTTAATTTTGTTTGAATTCCAATTATGTGGACACTCCCTGGAGTTCAAAAGTTGCTCTGGTCAAATGGAATTTTCCCCATGATATATTACCTGGCATTCATTTGAATAAAAGCCACACGCGTTATTCACTCAGTCTACATAGATACGTACATAGGTATCATTGAGTTTGGAAACGAAAACATGTCAGAATTCTTTATCCAAACAGATCTTATTATCCTTCCTAAATCTAGGTACCTACCTATCTGGGAAGAGTTCCTAGAGACGAGGTAGGCTTGCCACTATATTCACTATAACATACCAAATCCCTAAGGTCAGTATCGGGCCATTACCAAATTCCAATTTCACCACTACCTACACACCAGCCTTTTAGTGCTGGTATTTTCCTATTTAAACTGAACCCAATAACAAATTATGTACCTCTAGATTTTAGCAGTTTTGGATACAAGCTATGTCGTAAAAACCCTGTATGCTCCATGTGCCTACTTAATTTATTCGACAAATTAAACAGGTAGGTAGGTGGGAAATTTAATTTAAGTGAATTCATTTATGTTCTGGTTCCAGACTAATTTAAATAAACCGTGTTGAAAATAATCACATAGATAAAGTACATACAAAGAGTTTTTATATTTTAATCAGATTTAACTCTTTTTTTTTATGTAGGTAGGTATTTATTTTTCCATCAGTGCATTGTGACTGTGATGTGATAGTAGATTTAAGTGTAGGTTTTTTTTATGATTAAATTTTGAAAAAGAAATAGGTAATAATCTTGGGTGACTTCCTTCCTTTGTAAGCAAAATTTAACGCGGTGTGAAAATTCAAACCCGGCTCCTAAACCTAACGCCCTGTCCTATTTACACTCCATATTATGTGTTTCCCGGAATAACATTACAGGGTTAGGTAACATGCGAAATCTACCGTACTACATGATTAGCAGAGAGCCAAAGTTTGATCAATGGAATTCGAATAAAGCTCGGATCTACAGTGTTATGTTGAATTCATCTTGATATTAGATAAATTTCAGAACATTTCACGTTCTTGCGCAGAACTTAATAAACAATTCAACATTTAGTTACAGATACAGGGGTGATATTTTCACATCAGAGTTGGCAATACTCAATAGTTTGCATGAGTTTAGGGGATGACTTGGTGATCCCGAGGGACCCACTTAATCTGTCTGCACAGAGAGTTGACCTCTATGATAATGATAAGCGCCGTATGTACATACTCCGAGTCATCAAGTGTTATGTGAGCTAGTTAATATACATAGTGGTTCAATATACATAGTGCAGTAATGTTTACTACCTATGTGATACATTAACATACGACTTGGATATTGTGAGGCGTGCAGACCAAATAGAGGACACGTGAATGTTGTGTTACTAAACGTGACTTATGAAGGTTCATTGTCATTGGTTAGCGTGAATGACCTTTTAGCGGCATTTTTTTCTCCTTATTTCTTAAATTTTCGATATATAACCATCTAATAAAAAATGCAATATGGTATTAGGTAGGCTTGCCAAACGTCCCGAATGGGCCGGGACAGTCCCGAAATTCAAGGGGTGTCCCGGCGTCCCGTTCAGTTTTTCATTTTGGGGCGTTTTGTCCCGAATTTCCGTTTTTGTCCCAGAAAAAATTCGGGAGACGTTTTTAAACTTTAAAATAATCTCAAAAACAGAATTTTCTCTAACTTGTTTAAATTTGTCATGCTTTCATCAGTTTGCTCTTCCACTTTGCTAAACCTTTATAAACGAGAAAATGTTGTATTTACCGCCTTAAACGAAACAAGCAGGGTCCGTCCCTCCGGGAATTTTTCAGCCCGTAGTGATTAGAGAAAATCAGTAGGTACCTATGTACCTACCTAATTTGTTTAATATTCAGTTTATTATCATTCTTGATTTGATTTATTGATTTTACTTTCATGTAATGATTTAAAATCAAGACTAGAGCCCGTTCTCCCTTTATTCCCAATATAAGGTTTAAGTCACCCATCCATTTATTGGCCTTGCTCGGCGTAGCTTAACATAGGTAACGCTAAAACCGGTCTTAAATGATCGACTGAAGTGTTATCTAAAACTTTCTCGCTTTGAGTTCATAGGTCGTCGCGACAAATTTCAAGATCAGAGCTCAATTGTGTGAGAAAATGTGAAAAAAAAATCCCACAATTACTCAATTAACTTTAAGTCACCCATCCATTTATTGGCCTTGCTCGGCGTAGCTTAACATAGATAACGCTAAAACCGGTCTTAAATGATCGACTGAAGTGTTATCTAAAACTTACTCGCTTTGAGTTCATAGGTCGTCGCGACAAATTTCAAGATCAGAGCTCATTATTTTGTGTGAGAAAATGTGAAAAAAAAAAAAAAAATACAATTACCCAATTAACTTTAAGCCACCCACCCATTTATTGGCCTTCCTCGGCGTAGCTTAACATAGGTAACGCTAAAACCGGGCTTAAATGATCGACTGAAGTGTTATCTAAAACTTACTCGCTTTGAGTTCATAGGTCGTCGCGACAAATTTCAAGATCAGAGCTCATTATTTTGTGTGAGAAAATGTGAAAAAAAAAAAAAAATTGACCACAATAATAGTAGTAGCCTACTGCTGGAGTAAAGGGACTTTTCAGTCCTATGCGAGCAGTATAAATAAGCACTATTATTACTATTACTACATGATTAGCAGAGAGCCAAAGTTTGATCAATGCAATTCGAATAAAACTCCGCTATTTTAACCCTCGGATCTATACAGTGTTATGTTGACTTCATCTTGATATTAGATAAATTTTTTCACGTTTCGCGTTCTTGCGCAGAACTTAATAAACAATTCAACATTTAGTTACAGATACAGGGGTGATATTTTCACATCAGAGTTGGCAATACTCAATAGTTTGCATGAGTTCAGGGGATGACTTGGTGATCCCGAGGGACCCACTTAACAAATTAAAATAACCTTCACAACTGCTGCATTGTTCCCTCCTGTATAATTCCCATTCCTAATCAAATGAGCCCCTAGCCATTCTACTTTGTTTTCATTGGGAGGCCTGTCTCCCTTTGGAAAAAGATGTATTGCATTTGTCAATTATGTTTATCAAATACTATTATCAAAACGAAATGTCAATGAAACAGACCCCTGAAAACGTCAGGCCAACATTCAGGCCTGAAGCAAAAAATAACAATACAGGGTATTCAATGTAAGCTTTATAATATAGAATTATAGATGACAAGGACAACCAGAAACCAAGATGTCATTATTTAAGATTGTTTTCCCTCCCTACTACTCCTTTTACAAGTAGTTATATGTAAGCTGAGGTAATTCTTGTTGTGGTAGAATTAAATGGAACAAAACTAACTTAGGTACAATGAAGTATCTATTAGCAAGTGTACTAATACTAACTCGTATGTGAAATATTCTTAGAATGTGGACACTCCCTGGAGTTCAAAAGTTGCTCTGGTCAAATGAAATTTTTCCCCATGATATATTACCTGGCATTCCTTTGAATAAAAGCCACACGCGCTCTTCACTCTGTCCAAACCGGTATCATTGAGTTTGGAAACGAAAACATGTCAGAATTCTTTATCCAAACAGATCTCATATTCCTTCCTAAATCTAGGCAGGTGTATCAAATACTATTATCAAAACGAAATGTCAATGAAACAGACCCCTGAAAACGTCAGGCCAACATTCAGGCCTGAAGCAAAAAATAACAATACAGGGTATTCAATGTAAGCTTTATAATATAGAATTATAGATGACAAGGACAACCAGAAACCAAGATGTCATTATTTAAGATTGTTTTCCCTCCCTACTACTCCTTTTACAAGTAGTTATATGTAAGCTGAGGTAATTCTTGTTGTGGTAGAATTAAATGGAACAAAACTAACTTAGGTACAATGAAGTATCTATTAGCAAGTGTACTAATACTAACTCGTATGTGAAATATTCTTAGAATGTGGACACTCCCTGGAGTTCAAAAGTTGCTCTGGTCAAATGAAATTTTTCCCCATGATATATTACCTGGCATTCCTTTGAATAAAAGCCACACGCGCTCTTCACTCTGTCCAAACCGGTATCATTGAGTTTGGAAACGAAAACATGTCAGAATTCTTTATCCAAACAGATCTCATATTCCTTCCTAAATCTAGGCAGGTGCCTACTACCTACCTATCTGTGAAGAGTTCCTAGAGTCTAGATAGGCTTGTCACTATAACATACCAAATCCCTAAGGTCATGCAGTATCGGGCTATTACCCTAATTAGTTTCAAGCCAAATTCCCAACACACCACTGGACTGAGGGGGACAAATATTTTCACATGATTGAGAGTGCACGACATTGCGATAAATTCCACCCCGTTATCACCGCCTGGAATCGCTTTTCAAAACTTCTCTCTAGTATTTCTTCCGTATCAGAAACGCTTTCTAGTTTGGAAATAATATTCCCTGAATAAATATAAACGAGTGACACGCAACTTAGTGCTACTCAGGTCATCTTTCATTTGGAAAACTTTCTAACAACAGGGTGGTTCAAGATAATCTTCTCCCCGCCAATCTGATGGGGAGATATTACAAACATACAGTGTACTACCGCATAACGTAACGACAAGGTTATATTTCCATGAAGAAGAAAATGAGAAGAATTCATGATCACTATAATCCTCCCTCCTTCATATTGAGACAGTGGCATACGTGTTGCGTCCCAGGTTCTATTTACAGGTAAATTGTATCCCGGGCTGGGTGGTGACATCCTAATATTTCACAGGGGACTCAACTCACCTGCACCGCATGAGATCCACTGATGAACATTATCTACTTGCTATTCGGGTCACGAAATATTGTCGCTCAAATCCTAACATACCCCCCGCCTTCTCCCTCCTTTACCTAACTTTATCTTTTCTTTAGGAAATTTTCAAAATTAAAGAAAACTCCATGCAAATTCAATTTCAACTTCTTTGAACATTGTGGGTTTTATTTTAATTTTTAAAAACATAATTTTGATATTATATTCAAATTTGTTTTTAATCAGCGTTCCTTTTGATAAGTCGCCCACTCTTTGTAACCCAGGTTGAAGCAAGCTTACTCTTCAAATTTTCACTCACCTTTTTCATGAAGTAAAAACAAAAGTTGGATAATCCATGTGTGTACAGATAGCCACTTCATAATTATCAGCGTCAAATGTCGTCCTTCTAAGCCACTTTTTTTCACCTCTCACTTTGGTTTACAGTAACTTTTGAGAAAAAGTTGTGAGCTCACATTCTCATAAAAGTAGAAACACCAATACCTATCGTAGGTACTAGAACTTTTATCGTGCTCCTTTTCGGTGTTGCAATGGATAAAATGAATCGGTAGATAAGTGTATACCTAGCTTAATATATGAATAAGTAGATTAATGGGTTAAAACGTGAAAATAGTCAAAATGCGAATAAATATTATTAAAGTAGGTAGATAAATTGATTTCGGAACTAAACAGTAGTTATGTACATGGAGCACAAAAGCACAGATGTTACTAAATTTTTGCTACTAAAGAAAAGGGGATTTAGCTAAAAATCTATTTATGTATATATAATTTTATACAGTTAGGTTAACGATAGGTGAATACCTATTATTAAAAACAGATAAACAAAATACAGTCGAACCTGGATAAACGAAAATCCAAGGGACCAGCTCATTTTTTCCTAAAGAAATTAAGGATAATGCAAATATTTAATAAATTAGAAACACTCAGAATTCGCAGAGGTAGATGGAATTTATTTTCAAATGAGAAAAATCGTAAATGAAAACAACTTTTTTTTCCACCGTGGCGTGCTATCTCAAGCGCGTATGAAAGCGAACTGAAATGAAAAGGAGAAAATGTCTGAGCAAGTGTCAGCATTGAGATTGAGAGGAGTATGATAAAATGTATGAAACTTTTCTCCTCGCCACGCGGTCTGCAATCATAGCGCCGTGCCGCGCGCATCCCTATGCAATATGCAATCATTCAACAGTATAGCCGTGGCCTTTTAGAGGAAGAATTTATTGGAAGAAATAGGGAGGCAAAAGAAACTAAATTTTTAATGCAATTTGGAAATTTTTCAGTTTTAGTAGGTACAGTAAAAAATCAACATTTTGAAATGGAAATTTTTTGTGGTTTTTACTTTTTCATCAGAAGTGAAACATTGGAAATAACTTTCAGCGCGAGAGCCAATTGCAATTCTTAGCATAGAAGAGTAATATTCTTTTAAAAGGTGCCCCCCGAAAACGACTATTTATTTTCAATGTAACTCGAGAATTATCTCGTCGGTTGATGTTGAACGCGTAGGAAAAATGTGAAAAATAAATAAATAAAGCTGAGGTGGAGAAGTGAGGAGGGGGGTAGGGAGTCTGAATTCACACTCGAGTGGTCACCCTAGGATTTTCAGCATAATTTCCTACGCGGAAGTGAAGGTTGAGTAGGGAGTCTGAATTCACACTCGAGTGGTCACCCTAGGATTTTCAGCATAATTTCCTACGCGGAAGTGAAGGTTGAGTAATAATAATAATAGTTCCGAGTCACACATTGAGTAGCATTGTCCTATCTCATATCCGGATGTTCACAGGTTATTCTATGACAGGTTATCCAATGAGTTAGATGACCCCTAATGTAGGACACCATTAGAAACACGGTGAGATTTTCCCTAATCGTGGCATAAGCATTTAGTTTTACGGATTTGTATACGTAATACCATATTGCATTTTTTATTAGATAGTTATATATCGAAAATTTAAGAAATAAGGAGATTGTCCTATCTCATATCCGGATGTTCACAGGTTATTCTATGACAGGTTATCCAATGAGTTAGATGACCCCTAATGTAGGACACCATTAAAACGCCGGTGAGATTTTCCCTAACCGTGGCATAAGCATTTAGTTTTACGGATTTGTATACCTAATACGCCGGTGAGATTTTCCCTAACCGTGGCATAAGCATTTAGTTTTACGGATTTGTATACCTAATACTAGGCTTGCCAAATATCCAATAAGGAGAAAAAAATGCCGCTAAAAGGTAATGTCACGCTAACCAATGAACCTTCATAAGTCACGTTTAGTAACACAACATTCACGTATCCTCTATTTGGTCTGCACGCCTCACAATATCCAAGTCGTATGTTAATGTATCACATAGTAAACATTACTGCACTATGTATAATGAACCAGTAACTAGCTCACATAACACTTGATGACTGGGAGTATGTATTGCACGCCTCACAATATCCAAGTCGTATGTTAATGTATCACATAGTAAACATTACTGCACTACCTATGTATATTGAACCAGTAAGCACTATGTACCTATATTGAACCAGTGCACGCCTCACAATATCCAAGTCGTATGTTAATGTATCACATAGTAAACATTACTGCACTACCTATGTATATTGAACCAGTAAGCACCATGTATATTGAACCAGTAACTAGCTCACATAACACTTGATGACTAGGAGTATGTACATACGGCGCTTATCATTATCATAGAGGTCAACTCTCTGTGCAGACAGAACGGGGGTGACTTCCTTCCTTTGTAAGCAAAATTTAACGCGGTGTGAAAATTCAAACCCGGCTCCTAAACCTAACGCCCTGTCCTATTTACAATCCATATTATGTGTTCCCGGAATAACATTACAGGGTTAGGTAATATGCGAAATCTACCGTACTCCTACCTCGGTGGTGTAGTGGTCAAGGCGCTCGTCTGGTAAACATTTGTAACCCAGGAAGCAAGATTACTTTGTAACCCAGGTTGAAGCAAGCTTACTTTGTAACCCAGGAAGCAAGATTACTTTGTAACCCCGGTTGAAGCAAGCTTACCTACTTTGTAACCCAGGTTGAAGCAAGCTTACTGGTTTCCTGTGATTTCTACCACGTAGCTACGGAGATAACTCCCCCAGTGCAGCTGCTCTATGTTTCAATTGTTTCATCTGTTTGAAGTTACGTTCATAATATTATACAGAGGTTCTTGTGAACTTTATGTGTAGAATATCATAAACATGAAGAACTAACAAAACAGTATGGATGTCTTAGATCACGCCCCCTTCACAATTCAACAAACCCTACAATCCTAATCCTTCACACCCCCAGGCCTAAATGAAACTTAATTTGAAATTAATCTCATTTGAGTTTTCACACCTTCACCGTATTATTTTCCCCTCGAAAAATCACCCCATTTAAAACTGTAGTCACCTCGTCAGGCGTAACCTATGGAAAACTTAGAAGTGTTTTCATCACCTTCTCAGAAAAACCTAAAACCCCAAGCTGTCAAATGAGAGGTGTTGAATTTCAGATCAATTTTCTGTTTACCCAACACGTCATCGAATCAAGTTCAAATTTCAGAGTCAGTCATACCTACGCGTTGGTCTTCGACTGGAGGGGAGGTAAAATAGATTTCAATTCTATTGAAATCATTACCTACACATCAGTTGAAAGTCCATTTACGTCAGCAGTCAATCAACCTGATCACAACAACAGTATAACTCCAGTGTCAGGGGTCAGTGTATAGACCAGGTCGTATCTCAATTCCTCTTCTTATCATCGACTGTATTGTAGTAAGTAATGAGAGCATATCTCACTAACCACTGTATAGACCAAACCATAGCAGCAATCAGTAGGATAAGGGCTATAATAACATCAAGTAGAATATATTGCCACCAGTAAAGTTCTAGACTAGCAGGTCTCAGATGTGCACCTCCACCATGCCGTATGACATGTTCTATCCAATAGATTGCCGTGTCTAGGGGAGGCATGGGACGGTCTTGAAATAACCTGGCTACCTTCTCCGCTCTCTTCTTATAACTGAAACAAAAGCAATGAAGCAGTGTGTTACTAAGAGTGTGACGTATACGATAGTATGTATGTATGGGTATATCTACTCATTGAGGGCTGTGTGCCCGGAAATCCAAGAGAGCCTAAATACTTACCTAAACTTCATCTTGGCCTACGAGAGATTGCAAACTGAATGTGATGCTACAGATAGTTATACCTATATTAGAAGTTGCACAATTTATATGAGCTACCTACATCGTATGGGATAATTATGTCTCTTCTTACCTTGGGTTACCCAGCACAGTCCTCAAGGCAACCAGCACAGTTTCCTCCGTGATCTGATCATAAGGAAGAGTCACTCCAAAGCCAGCTTTCTCTACTACGCGAATATTTGCTTTCTGATCCCCAAACATGGGTATTCCTATGATAGGAACTCCGGAGTACAGTGCTTCAGTTGTACCGAGAAAACCACCATGGGATATGAACACTTTCACATTGGGATGATCTGGAGACAAATAAAACATGTTTGTGACGGTGAGAGCACTCATAATAAAATAAATTATCGTTAGTAAGTAGCCACTAGATTGGTACTTAGATTGTGGAAATAATCTTGGCAGATCCAATTTATCTATAGACCGGAGATAGAAGTATGAACAGAGGGAAAGAAAGGAGTTGTTAGAGAACAAAGCCATTTATAATTGGTGCACTAATACCAACTGGATTCGAAGGTTAGACCGGAAAACCCCTCGGCTTCAAACTTACCCAGAATATCTCGCTGCGGTGCCCAAGACTTGAGAAGAATCTTGTCTATCTTCCCAGACATATTCTCTCCCTCCCACTTCCAGATAACTCTCTGAGGAATCTGCTCGAATGCCCGCAGGAACGCTTTCCTCTTGTCTGATGGAAAGGATTTGCCCTGAATGATGGAACCCATGGAGAAGTAGATGACGCCATTCACTGACTCATCCAGGAACTTTTTAATATCCTGGAACACACAACGAGTATTATGCTGAAGTTAGCTGAACACAATCGATAGAACAAATTCTGTGCTTCATTGGGAACTTTATTATTCAATCGCTGCTGACTGCCTGAGGTCAGTTCGTCCCATTTGGAGGAAGGATTGGACTCTTGAGATAAGGGTAGAAGTAGAAGGAAACATACCGTCTCATTCATATTTTACAAGCAAGTATCGTAATCTTGAAATATTAGCTTCAGTCTGTACCTTTCTTATTAAGGAGATAACAGGAACGGTACAAGGAAAAACGTTCAAACCAAACATAGGATGTGGAGGGAGTTGTATTGAATTATTTGCTTGTTGCTTGTAGTGCCTTATGAACTATACACTTGAGAGCAAAGAATTCGGACCAGTCAGCCCTTAACAATCACAGCCTTTTCTGAATGTAAAAAAAAAAAAGACGAAAGGTGTGTCTAAACAGTCGACCGGACGTTGCGTCAATCGACGAGGTGAATCTATGTTGTCAAGGCAGTGTGAACGGTCGACTATGTGTGGACTCAGCTAAGGTTTATTGAAACATGAAATTAGAACCTAAGAGGTACCGCCTTTGGTTTTATATGCACAGTTAGTCCTATTTTTCATGTAAACATTATTTATTGATAAGTTCCAACATTCAAGTTCCGATGAGATTCAAAAGATAAATATAAGTTTCAAAGACAATCTGCCTCGAATTATTAGCAGGTGAATGTACATGGTGCATACTAAATTAGTATATGGGATACTAACATATATTTAGGTCAGTAAGGGAAAGATACGTACATATGTATATTGAAGAATATTTATTCTGTTGGTGACTAACAATATTACTCGTATTTACCTATGTATATATATTTACTGTCATATTTATTCAAGCAAGTTCGTTTAGACACGCGATATTCAATGCACCAGACCACTTGACTTAAGCAACGTGTCGTGCGTGAATACAACGACGGGTGACCGAATGGGACATCATGTGTTGCATCTACTCAGCTTCTTGAGGACAATTTTGAGCAGTTGAAACCGTAGCAATGAGGTGAAGTGGCATAAAGAGTGTTGCTCTCATGTTCCAAAATGCAATAGAAAAAATGAAATTAGAACCTAAGAGGTACCGCCTTTGGTTTTATATGCACAGTTAGTCCTATTTTTCATGTAAACATTATTTATTGATAGGGTTCCAAATTCAAGTTCCGATGAGATTCAAAAGATATGTAAATGAGTTTCAAAGACAATCTGCCTCGAATTATTAGCAGGTGAGTGTACATGGTGCATACTAAATTAGTAGATATATGGGATACTAACATGTATTTAGGTCAGTAAGGGAGAGATACGTACATATGTATATTGAAGAATATTTATTCTGTTGGTGACTAACAATATTACTCGTATTTACCTATGTATATATATTTACTGTCATATTTATTCAAGCAAGTTCGTTTAGACACGCGATATTCAATGCACCAGACCACTTGACTTGAGCAACGTGTCGTGCGTGAATATAACGACGGGTGACCGAATGGGACATCATGTGTTGCATCTACTCAGCTTCTTGAGGACTGAAACCGTAGCAATGAGGTGAAGTGGCATAAAGAGTGTTGCTCTCATGTTCCAAAATGCAATAGAAAAAAGGCATGGCTACTGTCTGATAGTATTATCTACTGTCGAGTTTGATAAACTATACCTAACCTCTCGTACGTATATCAGAGCCCGTGAGATAATTATCAGAGTCTTCAAAATCCAGCGTGCAGCTAAATCTATTTGATACAAAACGTTTGATACTGTAGTAAGATACCTAATTATCAGAGTGTTCAAAATCCAGCGTGCAGCTAAATCCATTTGATACAAAACGTTTGATACTGTTCTAGATACAAGGGCACAAGACAGGAGAGGAAGAGCAGAAACCTCCGAGATGGAAAAACAAACACAAAAACCATTCATTTAATCTAAAAGACCACAAGACAGGAGAGGAAGAGCAGAAACCTCCGAGATGGAAAAACAAACACAAAAACCATTCATTTAATCTAAAAGACAGACAGACAGGAAGAAAATAGAGAAACCTCATTCTCAACAGTGGAGAAGAAAGAATAAATAGGATGGGATGAGAGAAATGGATGAAAATATGCAAATCAAGTTGTCGACTAAATGAAGAAGAGAAAACTCTTTGCCTCCTGAAACAATATTGTCAAAATAAGATTGATGTGAAATGTAAGATGCTAAATGACAGAGGTGTTCCTGCTGCCTCTGCCTGCCTGGTGATGTCTTGAAACAATATTGTCAAAATAAGATTGATGTGAAATGTAAGATGCTAAATGACAGAGGTGTTCCTGCTGCCTCTGCCTGCCTGGTGGTGATGGTGTCAAAATAAGATTGATGTGAAATGTAAGATGCTAAATGACAGAGGTGTTCCTGCTGCCTCTGCCTGCCTGGTGATGTGCTATACAAATACAATATACCTACATCACACTCATTAACAACACAATGCAAAACAATGACATTAATGGAAAAGAAATCTGTGCGACTTCCATAGTCATAACCTCACTAAATATATCGTCAATTTTAGGACTGTAGTACGCGATGAATTATTCAAGTTAGTAGTAGTAGTGTATTCAGCATTTTCTTTTGTGTTTGAACAAGTTTATCAAATTTAACATACATATATCAGTCAGAAGATAAAGCGACTTCCATAGTCATAACCTCACTAAATATATCGTCAATTTTAGGACTGTAGTACGCGATGAATTATTCAAGTTAGTAGTAGTAGTAGTGTATTCAGCATTTTCTTTTGTGTTTGAACAAGTTTATCAAATTTAACATACATGTATTATTCAGAAGATATGTTAAAACGTAAATGGTTGAAATTTGGAACTCATTTATTCTATCAATAAGGTGCACTATCATGTCTAATATTTCTCATAGGGTCAGGTAGCGTACAAAAATGTTTTGGGCAGTCTAATGAAGAATTAGTAAATAAATCTGATTCACATATGAAAGCTCTGAAACTAAAATGAAAATAAGAAAAGTGGGTAGGAATTACAAAGATAATAATTTAATTGATTTTATAATATAATTTTACTTTTCTAGTTTTATAATTTTACAAATCAAACATTTGTGACTCGGCCTACGTATACACCGAAAGTCTCTCTTTATCAAGCCTTTTGTATTATTATGTCAGAACTTTTAAGAAGTGCAGTGTTATTTAGAACGGGGTCTGTCTGCTGTTTTTCCTTGGAAAGAATTTTATTCTCTCACTGCTTTGAGCTTACAATGAACAATATGTAAAATGAATAGTAAAACCTGTCTGTACAATATTCATCCAGATTATAGACACATCCGAGTCATTATAATTTTAGGCATAAGGATGGGCTATAATTATGTGGAAAGCTCGATCTTTAAATTTTGAGAAAGTACTTAATCAAATCAGATAATAATGTTTAGGAAAACACACAGCAAATTATTTAACACATTGGATGCCACGCAGCAAATTATTCAACACATTGGATGCCACGTGATCCCTAGGAGTATCTCAGTACCTTGTAGTCTGGTACATGAGACCCTCATAGGAATCTTAGTACCTCGCAGCTTGATGCATGAGACTCCTATAAAAAATCTCAGTGCATAAGTCGATGCTACCTAGCAGAAAAATCTATTTCTGTACCTATAACATAGGATAAGAACACAAGTTTTTGGTGCACTTAAGGAAATAGCTTTGGAGGTATGCTAGATAAAAAATACATAAAAGTAGATTTTTTTTCCTATCCTGTCTTCCTTCTCTTTTCGATTCCGGAAGGATAAGACCACCGGTGTTACAGTTTCCTCCCCATATATGATCCTTTGGGCTGAATGAATATCTGTTGGTATCTTAATGAGTTGATTATAATTCCAGATGGCGTCAGTGAACCCCACCCCGATGACTGGAGGGGTGTCACCCATCCCGACTGCCACTAGCACCCCCACCCCTACTCCTACCCCTCTCACGAGAACCATTTCTATTTCCCCTCCAACCAATCCGAGTGATGTGAGCAATATTGAACCAACCAATGGCATGGCGAGGTCTACCAATGCCAAGATCCTATTGGCTAATCGACTAGTGAACAATACGCGACCTACAGGAATAGGTATGTACTATGTAGATTTGTAGATGTACCTACTATTTGTTGGTACCTAATAGGGGATTAACTTATCGTTTGCCATAGAAAGGCACACCTTCAAGTCTTCAACACACATTACACACATTTTGAGTGTAGTTTGGTATAAAATGGAGGGGCAAATAATTATGTTAACAGAACGTTATCTTTCTCAATCGAATTTATATTTTCGCCGACTTCAAACACAATTTCAAGTACAATTAAATAGGTGAAATCCCAGTAGAAAAACTATGATCTAATTCACACAATAATATTGTTCACTTTACAGGTAACATTCGACAGATGGTTGCCGCTAAATCTAGGGCCGCCCAGAAGAAACCAGACCCCCCCTGTGTTAGAACTGCTATACAAGTGAGATCTACCCCGAACTGAAATCCAGGCACCACAAGACACAGAGGGAGGCGTTGTGTACTATTCTTCCCCTAAACCAAATGCTTTGTCCCGTGTGAATGATTCCTGAACTACCTGTGAGTTATGAAATGAAACTGATATGCCTAATCCATATGGACTGGAACTACATAACAAATGTCACTTGTGTGTACTATTCTTCCCCTAAACCAAATGCTTTGTCCCGTGTGAATGATTCCTGAACTACCTGTGAGTTATGAAATGAAACTGATATACCTAATCCATATGGACTGGAACTAGATAACAAATGTCACTTAGGTCCTACTCCATTCATAAAGGAGAAGAACATGAACAAATGAATTTTCTTTAATTTGCTATAAAACTAAAATGAAATGAAATACTGAAAAAATGTTCATCAAGACCATTACGATTTATAGAAGGTGTTTAAATTGGTAAGCTTTCAATATGACTCAGGATATCATCATCAGAAATGAAATGCTCTTGCTTTGTTATAGCATATCACTGTACACTCAGGATATCATCATCAGACATGAAATGCTCTTGCTTTGTTATAGCATATGACTGTACACTTATGAAATGCTCTTGGAAACAAAAAGTTTTCCGGGCATATCTGGGTTAAGTAACATGTAAAAAAAGTAAAAAAGTCTGAGGTGAATCACCCTCTTATCAAACTAATAAATCCCTCTTTGGACACTTGAAAAAAAATTCCTGTCAGCCACTGGTAAAACTCACCAGTATGTTATAGCATATCACTGTACACTCAGGATATCATCATCAGACATGAAATGCTCTTGCTTTGTTATAGCATATGACTGTACACTTATGTCACTTATGAAATGCTCTTGGTTTGTCATAGCGTATGACTACACTTGGGGCCGGCTCCCCAAAATGAGTTTAAACTCCCTTTAAGTTTTAATCTCAGTTTAAGCAATTTGATTGACTAATTTGACTACATTTTTGAAAATTTTAAAAATCAACCAATCAGGTTGATTCATCCGAGAGTTAAACTGAGATAGAACAAAAAAGTTCCTAGTTTCAAATGGACGATTTACTGTTTGATCCCTGTATGTCTGGAATGTGAATCGTTAGAAAAAGGGTCATTGATGCCTCAATGGGGCCTAAAAAGACAACAAATTCCTCTAGACAGTGAACATTTTTGCCCTTTATCGAAATCGGACATTCCGCGATTTATCCGAATTCGATGAAAGTTGGCAAAAATGTTCACTGTATACATATAGGAATTTACTGGAGTTTTTAGGCCCTATTGAGCCATCGGGGAGTTCGGAGACCCTTTTCCTAACGACTGACTGAACTATTACTATCCTAGACTCGTCAATACTGGCAGGGACAATTTCATTATTATAATTTCGTTACACCAAATATACAAATAGAACACCCACGTTAAGCACAGTCGAGTGTCTGGATAGTCAGGGAGCGTATTACTTGAAAAGCCGGGAAAAGATAGCAGCACGTGATTGTCCACTCGGATACCACGCGTAACGTTGCTTAACTTCTGTGCTTCATTGGGAACTTTATTATTCAATCGCTGCTGACTGCCTGAGGTCAGTTCGTCCCATTTGGAGGAAGGATTGGACTCTTAGCGTAACGTTGCTTAACTTCTGTGCTTCATTGGGAACTTTATTATTCAAAATACTATCGCCTCGCCGCTGACTGCCTGAGGTCAGTTCGTCTCATTTGGAGAAAGGATTGGACTCTTGAGATAAGGGTAGAAGTAGAAGGAAACATACCTTCTCATTCATATTTTACAAGCAAGTATCGTAATCTTGAAATATTAGCTTCAGTCTGCTGTACCTTTCTTATTAAGGAGATAACAGGAACGGTACAAGGAAAAACGTTCAAACCAAACATACCTAGATGTGGAGGGAGTTGTATTGAATTATTTGCTTGTTGCTTGTAGTGCCTTATGAACTATACACTTGAGAACAAAGAATTCGGACCAGTCAGCCCTTAACAATCACAGCCTTTTCTGAATGTAAAAAAAAGACGAAAGGTGTGTTTCAACAGTCGACCGGACGTTGCGTCAATCGACGAGGTGAATCTATGTTGTCGAGGCAGTATGAACGGTCGACTATGTGTGGACACAGCTAAGGTTTATTGAAACATGAAATTAGAACCTAAGAGGTACCGCCTTTGGTTTTATATGCAGAGTTGGTCCTATTTTTCATGTAAACATTATTTATTGATATTAAGTTCCAAATTCAAGTTCCGATGAGATTCAAAAGATAAATAAGTTTCAAAGACAATCTGCCTCGAATTATTAGCAGGTGAGTGTACATGGTGCATACTAAATTAGTATATGGGATACTAACATGTATTTAGGTCAGTACGTACATAATTATGTATATTGAAGAATATTTATTCTGTTGGTGACTAACAATATTACTCGTATGAAAAAGCAGTTACAGTTTCCGCTATCAAACCTCTTTTTATTTTTTTATTTACATATTCGTAGGTACCTACATGAGAGATGCACACTGCACAGATATGTTCTGATTGCCCCCCCGCCCCCGCGCCGTGACATGATGTTGTCAATATACAAAGGTCATGATCTATAGATTCTATATCTATACTATGACATTGATATAAATAATTATAATTGGATATTGCTAGGGGATACCTACATTGTATAATTTATATTTCTATACATTTTGTAAATCGGGTCAATGTGACATATTTGAAAATAGAACGGTCAATACTGGCAGGGACAATTTCATTATTATAATTTCGTTACTCCAAACTCCAAATATACAAATAGAACACCCACGTTAAGCACAGTCGAGTGTGACGAGTGTCTGGATAGTCAGGGAGCGTATCACTTGAAAAGCCGGGAAAAGACAGCAGCATCACATAGGTAGCGAGATAAGAAACATATGGGAGACGAACTTCTACTGATCAAATTGGAATGCAGAACTGTTCCAATAGATATACAGTATTATTAGTATTCATCTAACATTAGAAGTTCAATGTTGCCAGACGAGATACAGTTAGTGATTCTCCCTCTCCATTTTGTTGGGTGCTGCGATCTTTGCTCAAATCAGACAAATCTCGATAGAGATTATGCAGATTGTACGATGTATGTACCTGAGCTCAATAAGCATAAGAACTTACCTACTAGTTGTTCATTGAACTGTAGAACGCTCACAGAAAAAGTCCGTATGGAGCTCTCCAGGGCATGATTAAGTCCAATAAAATCCTTAGGTGTTGAAATTATTTGCCCCATTTCGTCAAAATGCGAAATCGGATACACCGCGTTCGCCAGTACATAGGTACTAGAGGTAGGGATGAGTGGATATATATTTGATTAGTGGCTTGTGGTCCGCCATAAGCTGTTAACAGCTTGTTGCTCGTTGTCTAAATGAACATCAAGCTCAATAAGCATAAGAACTTACCTACTAGTTGTTCATTGAACTGTAGAACGCTTACAGAAAAAGTCCGTATGGAGCTCTCCAGGGCATGATTAAGTCCAATAGAATCCTTAGGTGTTGAAATTATTTGCCCCATTTCGTCAAAATGCGAAACCGGATACACCGCGTTCGCCAGTACATAGGTACTAGAATATGCAGAGTGGACTGGTGATTGTAGCTACTGGGCTTACACAACACTATACGTACCTTTAGCAATAGACTCAAATATAGTGAAGTGACTCCGACTGATGTGTGGACACAGCACCAGGATGCGGAATGCACAGGAATTCTCCAGGAATAACAAGCAGATCACTGTCAGTATCCATAGGACGTGTTTCATATTGTACATTATTACCAGGATTACAGGAATCAGCGGGAATCAAGCGTGCGGTTATTTTCTAGACATGTAGGTTTGAACATGGAATGCACAGGAATTCTCCAGGAATAACAAGCAGATCACTGTCAGTATCCATAGGACGTGTTTCATGTTGTCCATTATTACCAGGATAACAGGAATCAGCGGGAATCAAGCGTGCGGTTATTTTCTAGACATATAAGTTTATAAGTTCACCAGGTACCTAGGTAATAAGTAAATATTCTAGGTAAGATGATAGGTATTGTAATAATTTAAGTTCAAGTCTAGGAATGAGTAAGGTAGGAGTACCGATATATGGTCACGCACCCAATCAACGGATCCAGGTTATTCCAGGGGTGTCAACCATTTTCACTTTTTCTAGATCGAAACACCGCGTCACAATTTCTCTCGTATAAACGACCACTAATTACTACCTACTTACTACGCACTAAGAAATTAAGTAGGCGATATAGTTATAGTTGTAAACTTCTTATTTTGTTTGTTTTTATTTTTCTCTCCCTAGTTGACTAGTGTTGATAACACGAGTAAAAATAAACGGGTTTATGATACAACTATCTATATGTCCAAGCTACGCCAGCCTAGTTAGATTTGAAGTCCGGACTGTAACCGCTAGGTCGCGAGTTTGATACCCGCTCGAGGCGAACTTTATGTTAAACAGATAAGGTTTGTCCTCAGATCGGCTGGTTTTCTTGTATCCTTTCCGTTTTCTCTCTTCAATTTCGAGATGATGAGATCTCCGTGGTTACAGTTCTCTCTACTAAACTTTTTTTTTTAACTCTGTTTAACTTTTTAAACTAATAGGTAATAAAAAGCTAAAGGTAATTAGGTAGTAGACAAATAATATTGGGGAAATTAGATAAATCACGGTTGAAAATAATAAAGATACTGTCGATTATTTATTTATTATCAAACACTACGTACCTACGTATCAACTAATAAGAATTTGTTGAACAATAATAATTATGTAGATGACAGAATAAAAATAAAAACAGTGTAGGTACTACGGGTCGGCGTTTAGTAGATAAACAACGTGATAACACATAGGTAGCGAGATAAGAAACATATGGGAGACGAACTTCTACTGATCAAATTGGAATGCAGAACTGTTCCAATAGATATACAGTAATATTAGTATTCATCTAACATTAGAAGTTCAATGTTGCCAGACGAGATAATTATAGTTAGTGATTCTCCCTCTCCATTTTGTTGGGTGCTGCGATCTTTGCTCAAATCATACAAATCTCGATAGAGATTATGCAGATTGTACGATGTATGTACCTATCTAGATTGTAATCAAACGCCCCAGGGTTAGATGACGTAATCATGATGTAAAATAGCAGCTAGATTTTAAAGCCCACTGATAAGACAAATTTAATTAAGTAAGAATTCCCGTCTAGTTAGCTTAGTTGGTAGCTCGTACCAGATCTTGGGTTCTATTCCCGCCCGGGGAGGACTTTATCCTAAATAGATAAGGTTCGTTCTCGGAACGGTTGATGGCTTTCTCCTATCCTGTCTTCCCTCTTCGCTTTTACGACGATAAGACCTGAGCAGTTAAAGTTTCCGCTATCAAACCTCTTTTTATTTTTTTATTTACATATTCGTAGGTACCTACATGAGAGATGCACACTGCACAGATATGTTCTGATTGCCCCCCCGCCCCCGCGCCGTGACATGATGTTGTCAATATACAAAGGTCATGATCTATAGATTCTATATCTATACTATGACATTGATATAAATAATTATAATTGGATATTGCTAGGGGATACCTACATTGTATAATTTATATTTCTATACATTTTGTACCAGTCATCGGGGTGGGGTTCACTGACGCCATCTGGAATTATAATCAACTCATTAAGATACCAACAGATATTCATTCAGCCCAAAGGAGCATATATGGGGAGGAAACTGTAACACCGGAGGTCTTATCCTTCCGGAATCGAAAAGAGAAGGAAGACAGGATAGGAAAAAGCCAGCTGCTTTGAGAACGAATGTTATCTGTGTGAGATAAAGTTCACCCCGGGCAAGAATCGAACCCGCAAACTAGTGTCTACAAAGCAGGTGCGCTATCTTCGGAGCTAACTAGGCTAAGGTATGGTTGGTATCAAATGCTGGGAATTGAAAATAGAACGGTCAATACTGGCAGGGACAATTTCATTATTATAATTTCGTTACACCAAATATACAAATAGAACACCCACGTTAAGCAGAGTCGAGTGTGACGAGTGTCTGGATAGTCAGGGAGCGTATCACTTGAAAAGCCGGGAAAAGATAGCAGCACGTGATTGTCCACTCGGATACCACGCGTAACGTTGCTTAACTTCTGTGCTTCATTGGGAACTTTATTATTCAAAATACTATCGCCTCGCCGCTGACTGCCTGAGGTCAGTTCGTTTCATTTGGAGAAAGGATTGGACTCTTAGATCTGAGCCTGAGATAAGGGTAGAAGTAGAAGGAAACATACCGTCTCATTCATATTTTACAAGCAAGTATCGTAATCTTGAAATATTAGCTTCAGTCTGCTGTACCTTTCTTATTAAGGAGATAACAGGAACGGTACAAGGAAAAACGTTCAAACCAAACATAGGATGTGGAGGGAGTTGTATTGAATTATTTGCTTGTTGCTTGTAGTGCCTTATGAACTATTCATTTGAGAGCAAAGAATTCGGACCAGTCAGCCCTTAACAATCACAGCCTTTTCTGAATGTAAAAAAAAAACGAAAGGTGTGTTTCAACAGTCGACCGGACGTTGCGTCAATCGACGAGGTGAATCTATGTTGTATGTTGTCAAGGCAGTATGAACTGTCGACTATGTGTGGACACAGCTAAGGTTTATTGAAAAATGAAATTAGAACCTAAGAGGTACCGCCTTTGGTTTTATATGCACAGTTAGTCCTATTTTTCATGTAAACATTATTTATTGATAGGGTTCCAAATTCAAGTTCCGATGAGATTCAAAAGATATGTAAATGAGTTTCAAAGACAATCTGCCTCGAATTATTAGCAGGTGAGGGAGCCGGCCCCAAGTGTAGTCATACGCTATGACAAACCAAGAGCATTTCATAAGTGTACAGTCATATGCTATAACAAAGCAAGAGCATTTCATATTTTCATAAGTGTACAGCTGTACAGTCATATGTTATAACAAAGCAAGATCATTTCATTTCTAATGATGATATCCTGAGTGTACAGTGATATGCTATAACAAAGCAAGAGCATTTCATTTCTGATGATGATATCCTGAGTCATATTGAAAGCTTACCAATTTAAACACCTTCTATAAATCGTAATGGTCTTGATGAACATTTTTTCAGTATTTCATTTCATTTTAGTTTTATAGCAAATTAAAGAAAAATTCATTGTTTATGTTCTTCTCCTTTATGAATGGAGTAGGACCTAAGTGACATTTGTTATCTAGTTTCAGTTTATATGGATTAGGTAACTATATCAGTTTCATTTCATAACTCACAGGTAGTTCAGGAATCATTCACACGGGACAAAGCATTTGGTTTAGGGGAAGAATAGTACACAACGCCTCCCTCTGTGTCTTGTGGTGCCTGGATTTCAGTTCGGGGTAGATCTCACTTGTATAGCAGTTCTAACACAGGGGGGGTCTGGTTTCTTCTGGGCGGCCCTAGATTTAGCGGCAACCATCTGTCGAATGTTACCTGTAAAGTGAACAATATTATTGTGTGAATTAGATCATAGTTTTTCTACTGGGATTTCACCTATTTAATTGTACTTGAAATTGTGTTTGAAGTCGGCGAAAATATAAATTCGATTGAGAAAGATAACGTTCTGTTAACATAATTATTTGCCCCTCCATTTTATACCAAACTACACTCAAAATGTGTGTAATGTGTGTTGAAGACTTGAAGGTGTGCCTTTCTATGGCAAACGATAAATTAACCCCCTATTAGGTACCAACAAATAGTAGGTACATCTACATAGTACATACCTATTCCTGTAGGTCGCGTATTGTTCACTAGTCGATTAGCCAATAGGATCTTGGCATTGGTAGACCTCGCCATGCCATTGGTTGGTTCAATATTGCTCACATCACTCGGATTGGTTGGAGGGGAAATAGAAATGGTTCTCGTGAGAGGGGTAGGAGTAGGGGTGGGGGTGCTAGTGGCAGTCGGGATGGGTGACACCCCTAATATTATTGTGTGAATTAGATCATAGTTTTTCTACTGGGATTTCACCTATTTAATTGTACTTGAAATTGTGTTTGAAGTCGGCGAAATATAAATTCGATTGAGAAAGATAACGTTCTGTTAACATAATGATTTGCCCCTCCATTTTATACCAAACTACACTCAAAATGTGTGTAATGTGTGTTGAAGACTTGAAGGTGTGCCTTTCTATGGCAAACGATAAGTTAATCCCCTATTAGGTACCAACAAATAGTAGGTACATCTACATAGTACATACCTATTCCTGTAGGTCGCGTATTGTTCACTAGTCGATTAGCCAATAGGATCTTGGCATTGGTAGACCTCGCCATGCCATTGGTTGGTTCAATATTGCTCACATCACTCGGATTGGTTGGAGGGGAAATAGAAATGGTTCTCGTGAGAGGGGTAGGAGTAGGGGTGGGGGTGCTAGTGGCAGTCGGGATGGGTGACACCCCTCCAGTCATCGGGGTGGGGTTCACTGACGCCATCTGGAATTATAATCAACTCATTAAGATACCAACAGATATTCATTCACCCCGAAGGAGCATATATGGGGAGGAAACTGTAAGACCGGTGGTCTTATCGTTCCGGAATCGAAAAGACAAGAAAGACAGGATAGGACCAGTCATCGGGGTGGGGTTCACTGACGCCATCTGGAATTATAATCAACTCATTAAGATACCAACAGATATTCATTCAGCCCAAAGGATCATATATGGGGAGGAAACTGTAACACCGGTGGTCTTATCCTTCCGGAATCGAAAAGAGAAGGAAGACAGGATAGGAAAAGCCAGCTGCTTTGAGAACGAACGTTATCTGTTTGAGATAAAGTTCACCCCGGGCAGGAATCGAACCCGCAAACTAGTGTCTACAAAGCAGGTGCGCTATCTTCGAAGCTAACTAGGCTAAGGTATGGTTGGTATCAAATGCTGGGAATTCACTATCAGGTCATTTTCCTCAGGCTAAGGTATAACTAAGACTTGTTGTATGTTCAGACTCACCTGAGTACAGGGTGTATCACCCACGGTGATATTAGTGACACCCTGTTCATCAGAGCTAGTAGCTGGGGCAGATAGACTCAGTAGTTCTAGCTGAGGCAGATGTGTGCCCATATCCTGATTAGAACCAAGCTTAACACCACTACGTAGAGATGAGAGGAGAATAGAATGAACATACACTAGACGGCGTAACTTCTCCTGCTCCTGCTTATTCTTCTCCCCCTCACTCACACTCTCACTCAATGTTCTGAAACAAGAAATTACTTTCTTTATAAAATCCATGTTGTCTACCTATGAAGGGTAGCTTAACATAGGTAAGTAAGTACAGTATAATCGTCAATTACATGTTGAAAAATAAAAAATAAAAAGGATACACAATGAGGTGAGGTAGGTATACAATGTTTTGGGTTACTATGAAAACGGATTGTAGAGCATTAAAAAGAAGTCCATTTTTGATTTGAGCTTAAAATGGTTTGATAACCTCTTGATTATATCTCATAGGATAAGGAATGTAAAAATGAGGCAAAGACCCACAAAAAGAGATCTAAAAAATCGTGTTCCGTGTTTTTGATCAATAATGATGGAAACAACAAAATGACAGCCGTTTGAAATATTCAAACTGACAAATCTGATTATCCTGGAAACTGTTCAATGGAATGTTGATTTTACTAGAAACATGCTCTCTGTGTTAAGTTACCACATCATTTTCCACTTGCCAAGAACATCTCAGAATGGCCTATCTCAGCCCTGTTCATAACCACGGCCAAAAGCAAGTTGTTGGGGAAGGTACTTACTTGGATAGCAGAAACTCATGTTGCTTGTTTTGTCCGCTAGTGGCAGTACTCTCGCTATTGGTATTGCCCATGGCATTGCTATGACTATTGGTAGATGCACTGCCTGTATGATTTGCACCAGAGCTTGATGTCTGGTTCTGTCTACGCGGTAATCTCTCCAACTGTTGCCTGGCGGCCTGTCAAATTCATTCAATACAATAAGTACATAACAATAATGGAAATTTTATCTTACCCATCTTTAAAAGTGGTAATGACAAATTTAAGTAAAGCATCATAGATCATTTCAGTTGTCAATGTTCCCATTAAAGCTAAGCAACATAGCGCGAGGTAGGTATCCGAATGGGTGACCTCTGACCTCCTGGACATCAATTATCAACTGCTGGCATTGCAGCTCTATTCTGAGTTTCAGACTGGGTGAGGTTAAAGTCACCCATTGAGGAAGGTAGCTTGTCACAGGGTAAAACAGGGTCTAAATAATGTAGATACAAGGTTGATTAAGTACACTACATGATTAGTTGATATGATTACTCACCCTGACTTGCTGTCTTTCTATTTGCAGCTGCATCTGGATTTGTGCTAGCTGTGATGTAGAACTATTTGAGCCTGTGTTACGACGGACGCCACTCAGTTGAGACAAAAGTTCTGCAATAGGATCCACAGTTTCACGAGTAGTGAGTGAAGAAGTTGCATTGCCAGAAGAACTGTAGGAAGAGAACAGAAAAACAATGTCATAATATCATTCGGTGATGTAGAACTATTTGAGCCTGTGTTACGACGGACGCCACTCAGTTGAGACAAAAGTTCTGCAATAGGATCCACAGTTTCGCGAGTAGTGAGTGAAGAAGTTGCATTGCCAGAAGAACTGTAGGAAGAGAACAGAAACACAATGTCATAATATCATTCAGACAAAATTTTCATAGAACACAAACAGAATTTTTCATCTTCCTCTCTCTGTCTTGAACGGAATGAAAAGTGAAAATTATCCTTTACAAATGAAGTTAGTTTTGACTCAACAATTATTCTTTCAGATTGTGTGTAGCATTGTTTGTTTTACTGTAAATGCCGAAGAGATTAACTTGACAAGTCTGTTTACCACATAAAGGAAATTTTCTCATTAAATATGGGCCTGGCTCCTTTGAAGGTCTTGCTGGGGCCCCTTTCTAATGTCTATATTCTGGACCACTTGTCTATATTCACCTAAAGTGCATGTTGGTTCGATTCCGGTTCCTACTGCTTCCCATGCCGCGAGTAGGATGAGGTATTCTCCGCACAGAGTGTCTAGAACCAGATGGTTCATCCAGGAAGGAAATCAAATCCCGAGGACCTGACCGATGTTCTAAGCTCAGATGAGATGCAAAATCATCGGTGATTAAGTTTGGATCACCACCTGGTTGTGCAGCACAGATTGGACACACCTGCAAATAAAACAGAGAATGGAATGGAATTATTATCTGCAGGCACTAAATTCAAGTTTTTCTGAATCTTGAAATCAGTTGAGACAAAAAAAATTGAATACCTATTGCAAAGGACTGATAAAATAAAAAATCTTTTTGTCATTGTTCTCTTGCTTTTCCCTGTCTTCTTCGTTTTTTTAACCAGACACAGGAGGTGAGAATAAGAATAATCTTTCTGTTTTATATGTTGGTTGTATTTACAACGGACCCGATACTTACAACTTCAAATGTAGACACCGTATGATCAGCGGTGACATGTTCATGAAGTGCCGACTCAGTGAAGCCCATCTTACCACAGAACGGACATGTGAATGATTGCTGCTGCTCCAATCCCTCTCCTTCATAGTACAGTTCTGTAACAAAATAATATTTCACTTTTGAAATCCTCTTTTTATAATAACTGGCACCTACTGTCAAAATTAAATAAATTCATTAAAACTGGCACCTAATTGATAAATAGGAAGTATTGAGTACTTAACTACTTAATACTGGTGAGTTTTACCAATGGCTGACAGGAATTTTTTTCAAGTGTCCAAAGAGGGATTTATTAGTTTGATAAGAGGGTGATTCACCTCAGACTTTTTTACATGTTACTTAACCCAGATATGCCCGGAAAACTTTTTGTTTCCGATTTTGATGAAAATTGAAATATGAGATCCTTTAGTGTTCAGAAGAACATATATGAAGGAAAAGAAGAATTACCGCCCGTCGTTATGCCAAAAAGCAGTGTCCTATATATATAGTCCAGTGGGCACAAATGCCCAAGGTTTTGGGAATTGAGGTATTATAGGAAAATGCTGTAAGAAGTCATTAAAAATTGTGGAATTTTGAATCATATTCTTTAGTTTTGAATATATTTATTTTTAAGAAAATTTGGTTGAACCCATTATAATTTTAAATTAAATGGCAGTCTCATTGGAAAATCTTATGAAATCCCATATTTTCTGTGATATTCAACAAAATGTTTGATGTGTATCGTCAGATCATGCTTTTGACACTCATTTAGAGCTTTGGTATGACAACAAGACAGTCAGCAACCAGTCCTATTGCCCGCCTCTCACGCTCAGACGAGTTTACTATTGGGGATTTAAAGGGTTAAGGGACAAATCCCCTTTTGAAGTTCAAAGATTCGGTCAGGCCAAAAAGAAATCCCTAATATGTATACATATTCAACAGTTCTTTCTAATCTGTCACTATAACAAGTACTGCCTGTAAGGGTGGTGGCCAAAAAGAAATCCCTAATATGTATACATATTCAACAGTTCTTTCTAATCTGTCACTATAACAAGTACTGCCTGTAAGGGTGGGATTGACAGATACGACTAAAGTGCATCACTTTTCAGATCAAGTACCTTGTCAGGCCAGCCACTTGCACTCAGACCACGGTGTCAGACCGTCGGAATGTGTGTGGCGGAAAAAGCTTGGGGCTTAGGTCTGTCAGACCCTCACAGAGACCGATCTACATCTTAAAAAATATTGTTTGGAAGCTACATTATAAATAGTTCACAATATTAAATAATGAACTAGTTATTCAAGTTTGTCTGTCCAAATCCAAGGCTCTACAAAAGAGAAATTTTTTCTCCAATTTCAGACCTTCCTATTTTGTCATTGCCCTTACTAAAACTGTAATGTGATGCATTGTCTATTTTGTTGTGAATGGATGTGTTAAAAAATTGATCTTGAAAGTTTTGCTGAATTAATTAGAAAAATCAAAAACAAAGAGAACCTCTGCTGTCCTATATGTAGTCCAGGGGGCATAACTGTGTTAACCCAGAAATCATTTCAAAACTTACCTAAATCATTTCTTGTAAGAATACATTGCATTGGATGTTCTGTTGTATGCCTTGTTGTAGTAGCACCAGCATCATAGCATGCCCCACACAGATCATAATCGTAACAAACAAGGCACTTGTATCTTCTGCCTCGGAAGTTGCCTTTCAAGCATGAGTCACAGCTTACACCTGAAATTCAAGTTATTTTCAAATATTTCTAGATCAAGAGCTATTTAAGAGGTTCCTTAGTGCAATCTCATTGGTGACAAAATACATAGGTCTACTGCAGTGAAGATAGCAACTACATGCATGAGATAGAGTTGCTTACACCTTTCACATTGTAAGTATCCTATGATGATTTCAAGTTCTACTGCAGTGAAGATAGCAACTACATGCATGAGATAGAGTTGCTTACACCTTTCACATTGTAAGTATCCTATGATGATTTCAAGTAGGTATAACTTGTATTCTATACATTATTTTTCTTCTTAATAACCACATGATTTCAAGTAAGTAGGTATAACTTGTATTCTATACATTATTTTTCTTCTTAATAACCACATTTTTTTTGTGGAAACCTGTCGATCTTTTCCCACTGAAAAGTAGACAAAAACCGGTCTTTTAGTGTAACAGACATGATTTGTATAATAAGTGTTAAAGTTAAGGTGTCTTGAGCAAAGTAATAGTAAAAGGTAGCAGTAGGTACAATATTATATCCCTATCTGTTTCAGTGATAATGAGGATAAGAAGTGTTTCTACGGTTTCATTCAGTCCATGATACATCGAGCTACAAGTCAGAGTGAACAACTATTGTATCAACTTATAGAACTCGTTTTCAAATCCAAAGGGGTAAGTATTGTTGAGCCAAGTCGGTCTAAGTTTTAGCTCGACCATTTTTCCTTTAGAGTGTCTGTCTGTCTGTCTGTCTGTTTGTTTGTTTCACCATAACTCCTGAACTAACGTTTTCAGCACCCAAAGGACATTCGCTCAGGAGCTACAAGTCAGAGTGAACAACTATTGTATCAACTTATAGAACTCGTTTTCAAATCCAAAGGGGTAAGTATTGTTGAGCCAAGTCGTTCTAAGTTTTAGCTCGACCATTTTTCCTTTAGAGTGTCTGTCTGTCTGTTTGTTTGTTTGTTTGTTTCACCATAACTCCTGAACTAACGTTTTCAGCACCCAAAGGACATTCGCTCAATCCATTTTTGGACCTTTTTTTATAAAATGGTTTTACTATCAAGTAAAGTAATTGTCCATTGGTAGAATAGCATTGATCCATCACGGCTTAGGTCTGTCAGACCCTCACAGAGACCGATCTACATCTTAAAAAATATTGTTTGGAAGCTACATTATAAATAGTTCACAATATTAAATAATGAACTAGTTATTCAAGTTTGTCTGTCCAAATCCAAGGCTCTACAAAAGAGAAATTTTTTCTCCAATTTCAGACCTTCCTATTTTGTCATTGCCCTTACTAAAACTGTAATGTGATGCATTGTCTATTTTGTTGTGAATGGATGTGTTAAAAAATTGATCTTGAAAGTTTTGCTGAATTAATTAGAAAAATCAAAAACAAAGAGAACCTCTGCTGTCCTATATGTAGTCCAGGGGGCATAACTGTGTTAACCCAGAAATCATTTCAAAACTTACCTAAATCATTTCTTGTAAGAATACATTGCATTGGATGTTCTGTTGTATGCCTTGTTGTAGTAGCACCAGCATCATAGCATGCCCCACACAGATCATAATCGTAACAAACAAGGCACTTGTATCTTCTGCCTCGGAAGTTGCCTTTCAAGCATGAGTCACAGCTTACACCTGAAATTCAAGTTATTTTCAAATATTTCTAGATCAAGAGCTATTTAAGAGGTTCCTTAGTGCAATCTCATTGGTGACAAAATACATGCTCCTATTCCCTATGATAGAGATACAACTGCCTCTCCTTATGATAATGTACAAAACATACCTGATGCTCATGTGGAAGATAACACTATTATCAAAACAAATGAGGAGAACAAGCAACAGCCTGGTGATTCCAATGAAGAACCTCACACTGCATCTATGAATATATCTGACCGAGTGAAAGGTGGACCTAAGAAATATGCTCATAATAACTGGACTGAATTGTTGCAGAAGGCAAAAGTGTGGTTGGGTAGGTTCATCACTGACTGTGATCAAGTCTAACTGTCCAACTACTTACTAACATTGAAGTTAGATTATTTATGAATTATGACTAAAGTTTACGTAACTTTATGACCTGCCCAGGGGGTCCAGTACATTGTTAGGGTTATGAGACAAGACAAAATGTTGAGAATTTTCAATGGATAAATTATCACGACTCAAGAGATCCACAGAGAAAACTACAAAGGTAAGATATGACTATGCACATTGAACAGACATGAAATAATAGATTTAAGGTGAAAAGAGGTTGTTCTTTGGGCGGTAATAGAACCCTGACCTAGTGTTTACAAGGTAGTCCTGCTATCTTCCAAACTAACTATGTTGAATGTAAAAGCTTTCCTTCAAAAATCAATACTTGAATTGTTGCAGAAGGCAAAAGTGTGGTTGGGTAGGTTCATCACTGACTGTGATCAAGTCTAACTGTCCAACTACTTACTAACATTGCAGTTAGATTATTTATGACTAAAGTTTACGTAACTTCATGACCTGCCCAGGGGGGTCCAGTACATTGTTAGGGTTTTTAGACAAGACTAAATGTTAAGAATTTCAATATGAAACACCTACCCTCATGACGGGACATTTTCCACTTCGCGTTCTGTTCTATTTCTAATGGGAGAGAAACACGTCAATCAAGATGAGATGCAGACCACACAACTTTCAAAGTGTATCACTTTAGTAACTGAACTTTGTTCAATACCATAGTGTTTTATTACTTTCTATTTTTAAAATATATTTGTTTTAAAATGGTTAAATAGATTTTTATTTAATTTTGAAGGATCAAAAAAATACAAAAGATAAAACAACAGCTGCAGGAAACGAGGACAGGCAAAATGCAAAAATCCGAACCGAAATCAAAACAGAAAACAGCACTCAGCTGTGTTCACGATTTCTACCACAATCAATACAGTGCTGCGCTCTACAGTCTTTTTTTGACATCACTTATCACTTCTGCGCGGGAAATTTCGAATTTTTGAAAATCCGCGTGTGTGTGTGTGTGGTATAGGTCTGTTTTTCATTCCGACGTGGGCGTGGGTGCGATGCGTACCCGACGTGAACTAACGCGTGTTTTTCATTCCACTTCCCCGGATCTGGCACAGGGGAGCGTGTTGAGGACGAGATTTTTGTGGGAATTTTGCTATAAATCCCACCATTAAATGGATGCGGAATGCACAGGAATTCTCCAGGAATAACAAGCAGATCACTGTCAGTATCCATAGGACGTGTTTCATGTTGTACATTATTACCAGGATTACAGGAATCAGCGGGAATCAAGCGTGCGGTTATTTTCTAGACATGTAAGTTACATTGACACATTAAGTTCACCAGGTACCTAGGTAATAAGTAAATATTATAGGTAAGATGATAGGTATTGTAATAATTTAAGTTCAAGTCTAGGAATGAGTAAGGTGGGAATGCACAGGAATTCTCCAGGAATAACAAGCAGATCACTGTCAGTATCCATAGGACGTGTTTCATGTTGTCCATTATTACCAGGATTACAGGAATCAGCGGGAATCAAGCGCGCAGTTATTTTCTAGACATGTAGGTTTATAAGTTCACCAGGTACCTAGGTAATAAGTAAATATTCTAGGTAAGATGATAGGTATTGTAATAATTTAAGTTCAAGTCTAGGAATAAGTAAGGTACCGAGATATGGTCACGCACCCAATCAACGGATCCAGGTTATTCCAGGGGTGTCAACCATTTTCACTTTTTCTAGATCGAAACACCGCGTCACAATTTCTCTCGTATAAACGACCACTAATTACTACGCACTAAGAAATTAAGTAGGCGATATAGTTATAGTTGTAAACTTCTTATTTTGTTTGTTTTTATTTTTCTCTCCCTAGTTGACTAGTGTTGATAACACGAGTAAAAATAAACAGGTTTATTATACAACTATCTATGTCCAAGCTACGCCAGCCTAGTTAGATTGCAAGTTAGGGCGCCTGCCCTGTAACAGCTAGGTCGCGAGTTTGATTCCCGCTCGAGGCGAACTTTATGTTAAACAGATAAGGTTTGTCCTCAGACCGCCTGGTTTTCTTGTATCCTTTCCGTTTTCTCTCTTCAATTCCGAGATGATGAGATCTCCGTGGTTACAGTTCTCTCTATTAAACCTTTTTTTTAAACTCTGTTTAACTTTTTAAAATAATAGGTAATAAAAAGCTATAGGTAATTAGGTAGTAGACAAACAATATTGGGGAAATTAGATAAATCACGGTTGAAAATAATAAAGATACTGTCGATTATTTATTTATTATCAAACACTACGTACCTACATACGTATCAACTAATAAGAATTTGTTGAACAATAATAATTATGTAGATGACAGAATTAAAATAAAAACAGAGTAGGTACTACGGGTCGGCGTTTAGTAGATAAACAACGTGATAACACATAGCGAGATAAGAAACATATGGGAGACGAACTTCTACTGATCAAATTGGAATGCAGAACTGTTCCAATAGAAATACAGTAGGTATTATTAGTATTCATCTAACATTAGAAGTTCAATGTTGCCAGACGAGATACAGTTAGTGATTCTCCCTCTCCATTTTGTTGGGTGCTGCGATCTTTGCTCAAAAGAGACAAATCTCGATAGAGATTATGCAGATTGTACGATGTATGTACCTATCTAGATTGTCGTCAAACGCCCCAGAGTTAGATGGCGTAATCATGATGTAAGGTAGCAGCTAGATTTTAAAGCCCACTGATAAGACAAATTTAATTAAGTAAGAATTCCCGTCTAGTTAGCTTAGTTGGTAGCTCGTGCCAGGTCTTGGGTTCTATTCCCGCCCGGGGAGGACTTTATCCTAAATAGATAAGGTTCGTTCTCGGAACGGCTGATGGCTTTCTCCTATCCTTTCTTCCTTCTCTCTTCGCTTTTAGGACGATAAGAACTGAGCAGTTACAGTTTCCGCTATCAAACCTCTTTTTATTTTTATTTTATTTACATATTCGTAGGTACCTACATGAGAGATGCACACTGCACAGATATGTTCTGATTGCCCCCCCGTCCCCGCGCCGTGACATGATGTCAATATACAAAGGTCATGATCTATAGATTCTATATCTATACCATGACATTGATATAAATAATTATAATTGGATATTGCTAGGGGATACCTACATTGTATAATTTATATTTCTATACATTT
>NW_007378083.1:156218-157553 GCF_000475195.1 Diaphorina citri | reverse complement strand
TCCAATTTAAGCAAGAGTTTTTCCGATTATTTTTCACAGACAAGAACTCGCATTTCAAGAAGGTTTGTATCTCGTCAAGCCAGCCCAGTTAGCTTGGTTGGTAGCGCGTCTACCTTGTAAGGCCGCGGGTTCGATTCCCGCCCTTGGCATATTTTATCCCGATGGGATAATGTTCGTTCTCGGAACGGCTGGCTTTTTCCCGTCCTGTCTTCCTTCTCTCTTCGATTTCCGGACGATAAGACCTTAGCAGTTACAGTTCCTTCTATCAAGTCTCTTAAAAAAATCTTCTCCTTATTTCCCGTCCTGTCTTCCTTCTCTCTTCGATTTCGGGACGATAAGACCTTAGCAGTTACAGTTCCTTCTATCAAGTCTCTTAAAAAAAAATCTTCTCCTTTCTCTGCCCCTCTCTCAATCCTCATTTCATGTTAATTTTGTTATTTCTTCTTCCAGGGAGGTTAGTCGAGACAAGAAGATGGCCATGATGGAAAATGAAGACTTTTGCAATACAAGCGTGAAAACGTAAGCATGCTTGAATAGTTCTAAGAATCTAAGATAAAAGAATCTCCGTGTCCGAGGGGGTATCTAATTTTTCTTCTTCATTTTTCAGATGTTAGATAGAGGGAACTGTAACTGCTGAGGTCTTATCCTCCTGAAAGAAAAGGAAGACAGGATAGGAAAAAACCAGTCGTTCCGAGAACGAACCTTATCTGTCTAGGATAAAACCCGCTCCGGGAGGGAATCGAGCCCGCAACTTAGCGCTTACAAGGTAGACGCGCTGCTACCCTCCAAGCTGAATTAGGTTAGCTAATCTTTTTAGATCTATTTCTATTGTGAACAATCAGAAAAGGAAGACAGGATAGGAAAAAACCAGTCGTTCCGAGAACGAACCTTATCTGTCTAGGATAAAACCCGCTCCGGGAGGGAATCGAACCCGCGACTTAGCGCTTACAAGGTAGACGCGCTGCTACCCTCCAAGCTGAATTAGGTTAGCTACTCTTTTTAGATCTATTTCTATTGTGAACAATCGTCAACCCTGTAAAAGTTGCGTAAAAATTAACAAGACTTCATCATCCCAACAGGAAAACAAAACGTCCATCTGCAGACAAGAAGGAGATGGTTGTGAAGCGAGCCAAAACTTTGCCTAATAGGACTGAAGCTTGCTCTGTCAGACTGAGAAGTAGGAGACGAACACATAGTATTGATGATGAAGGTGAAGATAGCTTGGATAAGGAAGAGGCAGATGACGTAAGTGATCGAGCGAAATAAGCTCTAGATTCGTATAAGCTTCTTCTTCTTCTTCTTCTTCTTCTTCTTCTTCTTCTTCTTCTTCTTCTT
>NW_007378083.1:150658-154642 GCF_000475195.1 Diaphorina citri | reverse complement strand
AAAAAAATGAAAATTTATTTTATTTTGTAGAAAAACCCCCCCCTTTTTTTTTCCATCTTTTTTTTTTTTTTTTTTTTTTTTTTCAAGATGAGTGTTGACGAATTAATTTCAATTTGATAACAATCAACACCTTGCATCAGTTTTTTTTGTTTTTTTTTTTTTTTTTTTTTTTTTATATGTGAGTACTTCATCACATAATAATAGAGCTCTAAGGGTTAGGTAGTAGAAAACATTTTTTTTTCTTCTCGTCAACTCTTGCTTCAATATTAAATTTCTTACAACCAAGACCATTTATTTTAGAAAGCGTAAACAGCATCGCTAGAAATCTAAACTATTCAGGTTGGATTTCACCATTCTTTCAGCCCTAGAAGGCCTGTTAAAACAGCCTGTTCCATTTGATTTGTATAGGCCTTAGCAGGGCTGTCAAACAGGCTATTTTAGGGGCTAAAAAGAAGGTTGGTGAAACCCACCCTTAAGGATGATTTTTGCACATAAGGGTAACTTTAGGAATAGGAATTTGAAATAAAATAAAATCGCTTAAAATGATTTCTCTTCTAAGTCTTTTAGCACTATCTAGCGAAACTGTGTAAGTTTCCCTGTTGTTTCGAGAGGTTTGCAGTTCCCGATATAGACCACGTAAGTGTGGGGTTTATTTTTACAAAGTTTTAAAAAAATTTCATTTACCACCTTTTGTCGAGGAACTTTTTTATTTTGAAGGCTGCCAGATTAACTTCAATGTCTCTTCAGTATAAGATGACCTCATGTATAAGGGGAACTGCAAAATATCTCTGGTAAAATAACAATATTTAAAGTGGCAAAAACGTGTCACGCTCGCCTGGTAATCAGGAGGGCGTGGGTTCGAATCCAATCACCTAATGAACTAGATGGGGGGGGAGGGGTGTTTGGATTTAGACTTAGTATTCTTAGGAATGGAAGTGTAGTATTGGGGTGTATTATGATTTTGGGAGTGATTCTAGAGGCGTTTTGTATTTAGTTGAATATTTTTGAATTACTCCAAGTCGGCAGTTTTATTTTTCCATCAACCTAATAAGGCAATCAGGACCTCATTCCAGGAAAGTTTGGCATAGTAAAAGTTCTCATATTAACCAGCAGCTCGCGATTACCCAGATGATCAGTCATCCGGATACCAACTACGCGCATCGTTGCTTAACTGGACTGTCAGTATGATTCATATCAAGCGTGCCGGGAGGTTCATGATAAGCTTAGGGAACCGTTCGGAAAAAATCGTGTCATATGTAGTTGGAACACTCTTATTTAGCCCACAGGACATTCGAAAAAAAAAAAAAAAAATTGGTTAAACTTAAATGTGGAAACGGGCTCTAACCCGATTTTTGGGGTTGTTTGCCCCTACACCTAATCCTCAGAGGTCCACTTCATTTCGGACTGTCATTGGGCACTGATGTATTCAACGTGCTATCTGGCTTCCTTCTTCTTCTTCCTCGCCTTTCTCCGTGTAAAGACGGGGTCGGCGTTTTTCGTCAGCCCATCAATCCGCGGTAGCTAGGTGATTGCTTTGGGCTGACATTTGGTTTTGGCTACAAAAATTTTATGAGTGGATGCCCTTCCTAAACCGCCTTTCCGATCTGAAAAAAAAAAAAAAAAAATTGGTTAAACTTAAATGTGGAAACGGGCTCTAACCCGATTTTTGGGGTTGTTTGCCCCTACACCTAATCGTCAGAGGTCCACTTCATTTCGGACTGTCATTGCATTGGGCACTGATGTATTCAACGTGCTATCTGGCTTCCTTCTTCTTCTTCCTCGCCTTTCTCCGTGTACAACCGGGGTCGGCGTTTTTCGTCAGCCCATCAATCAGCGGTAGCTAGGGTGATTGCTTTGGGCTGACATTTGGTTTTGGCTACAAAAATTTTATGAGTGGATGCCCTTCGCACTCAAGCTTTGCCAATTCTTTCACAAGGGGAATTCAGGCTGCTATCCTTCCTGTTTAAAGTCCCCCAGCCAGACAGCTTCCTGACCTTATGAAATGCAAGGTTTGGTGCTCCCTCTAGCTCCACACATCCGCGGAGTATCGTTTCTGTGCTTCCATTTTCTTGAGATACGAGGCTGCTTGCTCGGTTGTCATGTTACCCTTCTCTTGGATGACTTTGACCACGATGTTGTGTACGTCCTTAGCCATGTTCTTTGCATCTCTGCGAATCAAAAGAGTAAGTAAGTAGAAGAGCTTTGAATGACCGATAGTTTCGTTGAAAAAGGAATTTCAATTCGGTTGTCATGTTACCCTTCTCTTGGATGACTTTGACCACGATGTTGTGTACGTCCTTAGCCATGTTCTTTGCATCTCTGCGAATCAGAAGAGTAAGTAAGTAGAAGAGTTTTGAATGACCGATAGTTTCGTTGAAAAAGGAATTTCAAGTGTGTTAAGCATAAATGATCGTCACAAAATCCTTAGTCATGTTTTTTGCATCTCTGCAAATCGAAACATATGGACATTAAAAATAAATCAATTTTAAAATATTAACACAAATCAGGAGAAGGTAAAAGGAATTATAGGTGGTGTTTGTACACAGGGATAAGCTAAGATTGAAAAATATAATATGGAATATTCTTTGTTATTTTTTTCTTCTTTCTATTTTTCAAGCCTAGTCTAGCCTAGCCCTGTGTATAACCACCAACATAGACCACGTAACTGTGCCGCTATTTTGCAAAAACACCGGCTTGAATGAAAGCCTTTTTTTAATGTTTGATGGGCGAACTGTAACAATGAACAAGTTATCGTCCCGAAATCCAAGAGAGGAGGACAGGGTATAAGAAACCCAGCCCGCAGTCGTTCCAGGAACGAACCTAACCGAGGATAAAGTTCGCTCCGGGCGGGAATCGAACTATATGCCAATCCATGAAGAGCATGGATGATGGAAATTAGTACCCTACACGCCTTACACTTGAATTTAGACCACGCTACGCCACTGAAGAAGACATGAAAAATAAAATCATGACTTCTTGGTGGTAAAGCAGAGAGTTTTTTCACAACTTCTGTGAGTATCACAGCATTACTAAGTGCCTCCATTACTATTAATTCTCATAAGCAAAAAGTAAAAAGCAAGGTTTTTACTTATACCTTATGAAATTTTTCAGTACCGAATACAGAAGACTTTGTTTAGACTGCGGAAATAAAGGGACTTTTCAGTTTCATTCTAGCAGTATAAACAAGGTATATTCTATTCTAATAGCCGGGCTCAAGGTTTGTCCAAACATAAACGGCCGTCGACTGAAGCCGTACACTGCCACTGCCTTTTTTATTCCACCAAAGAGATTCCGCTTTGGACGCTACGTGTAGCTGAAAAAACACACACAAGATAACATTGTTTTATTTATTTACTCCTCAAAAAGTTTTCCAACACACTTTCTTAATAGCCGGGCTCAAGGTTTGTCCAAACATAAACGGCCGTCGACCGACGTCGACTGAAGCCGTACACTGCCACTGCGTTTTTTTATTCCACCAAAGAGATTCCGGTTTGGACGTCCACACTTGCTGCCACAGGCTACTTATGTACTTTCAATGGTTATCTAAAAGAGGTTAGATAGTATGACAGACTTCAATTCCATTTCTTACCTTAGACGAGGAAGATATGGAATAGTATCTCGGCTGCAGGCGCGGCACCAGCTCACACAGATGGTCCAGGGGCGGCTTACACGAGGGCAGATCCTCCAGGATGTGAACTATGTTTCGGTTGTCGTTCACGATCCATGACTGGTACAGGGCCTTGCCTTCTGCGGTAGTGCTCGCCATTAGAATCAGCTTCTCCTTTTCCTAGGGGAAAATAGAATCTGATTGGTTAGTTAAAAAAGGAATTGAAAAAAAAAAAAAAAAAAAAAAACCACCCAGTTTGTTAAAAAAAAAAGTTAAACCCGCCATACGTCTTTTTACTCTGATAGTCAAATAAACTGGGCGACTTTCAGCGACTGTTGTCTGTCGTTATTTAGAGATCTACGGACCGGTTTCACTTA
>NW_007378083.1:138817-150211 GCF_000475195.1 Diaphorina citri | reverse complement strand
TGCAACAAGATGAAATTCAAACAAATTAATTGCCAGCCTAGTAGCTTGGAGGATACCGCGTCTGCCTTGTAAGCGCTAGGTCACAGGTTCGATTCCTGCCCGGAGCGTATTTTATCCTAACAGATAAGTTTCGATCTCGGAAGGGCCTTCTCCTGTGCTGTCTTCCTTCTCTCTTCGCTTTCAGGACGATAAGACCTAGCAGTTACAATTCCCTCGATCAAATCTCTTGAAAAAAATCTAATATTGTTCCGCACTTTCCTCCTTTGCAGCATCGAAGACGATTTCATTTCAGGTTGGGTGAGGTGTGAGGAGATAGATTTTAGATAGCTTGACACCGAATGGAGGGTCCCGTCCGGGGTCCCAAAATGGGGGTCCCAAAATGGGGGTCCCGAAAAAACCCTCACTAAAAAAAATTGACGATAAACTCCTTTAAAAATCTCTTCCCCCAAAATTGTACGAGTCCTCAGTCTCGCTGAAGAAAATCAACCCAGTCGTAACTTTGTGTTCAAATTGGTGAAGTCAAAATCAAGTTAAATGTTTGTCACAAATTAATGTTGTACCTCACGACCCCACATCGATAAATTTTATGACTTGACTTGGATTCGAACCACCAACCTCCAGATCCGATGAGGGACATACTTCTTCTTTCCTTCTCCTTCTTTTCTCCCTCCCCTTTGTTGTCGACTACTAGGTCGGTAATATTCAGTTGGGTGGAAGATCTTATTAAGTAAGAAATTAGGTACCTATGGTTAGGCCAAAGACCATTTTACCAAAGCAATTTTTTTTTCTTTTGTGAGAATCCTGCTATTGAATCCTTGAAACAAAAATGTTGTTTTCTAACCAGTGTCGTAGCGTAGTTTAGAATCCGCAATGTCGAATTCGATGTGCATACAGGATCGATCCCCCTCCTTGTACAATTCTTTGTTGACCAGCACTGGTGCCAGGAATGGATTCTTTACGTCGAATGGACTGCAACAAAAACCGGGCATAGATTAAATAAGGAGGTGACTACTGTTATCTTCTATGGCTGGGGTACAAAACCTTTTCAGAGGAAGATCGACTTGAATTTTCAATACAGTCTTGCGATCGACTTATCTAATGAGAGACTTGACTCTGAACAAGTTTGGAGTAATCGGGTGTGTAAGATGATATTGTCAGGTTCAAATACTGCTGGATGTGCTGGTCGAGATCGACTTGGAATCAGTCCGCGATCTACCGGTTGGGCAGCCCTGTTCTATGGTAGGTATATCCCCCTCCTTGTACAATTCTTTGTTGACCAGCACTGGTGCCAGGAATGGATTCTTTACGTCGAATGGACTGCAACAAAAACCGGGCATGGATTAAATAAGGAGGTGACTACTGTTATCTTCTATGGCTGGGGTGCAAAACCTTTTCAGAGGAAGATCGACTTGAATTTTCAATACAGTCTTGTGATCGACTTATCTAATGAGAGACTTGACTCTGAACAAGTTTGGAGTAATAGGGTGTGTAAGATGATATTGTCAGGTTCAAATACTGTTGGATGTGCTGGTCGAGATCGACTTGGAATCAGTCCGCGATCTACCGGTTGGGCAGCCCTGTTCTATGGTAGGTATAGGAGTCTGGTTAGGGGACCTTAAACAGGGAGCAGACCAGTGTCTTGCAGTGGCACTTTAAATAGGGATCAGAGCAGCCAAATCAGCCTGGCTAGCTCGAAGTTGCAAAGGGTTTATCATGCTTCAAAGGAAAAGCAGGACCTGCTTCATGATGGTTGACTGCGGTTCGGGACGGGCCAAGTTATCTGGGCTAGAGAACATCACCCCCTGAATCTGAGTTCAAACTAGGTTTAAATTTAACTTTAACTCTTGGATTAAGCAATCTAATTGGCTGGCAAGTTATAAATCAACTAATCAGATTGCTTAATCCAAGAGTTAAACCAAGTTTAAAAGATTTTGGTCCTGGCTATTATTTAACCCTTTCAAACACAGGATTAGCCTGTTTCAATTACCTGCATTGACGAGGGGACAAGTGCATGATTTTGAACGCCTGAGAAAGATTTTGCAACAAGCATGACAGTATACTGAAGATGACTAGACGATAAGTATTGCACCTCATTTTTACAGTGCTGACAGTTTGGGTTAGTTACTCTAGTAGTAAATGGTTAATTTTCGGCACTTTTTCATACTGGCAAGTTTCTAAAGGGTTAGGTTTACGTATTACATAATATTATTGTTGTTAGGTTTATTCATTAATGGGTGATATGTATTTCAGCATTTTTTATCAAGTCAGTGGTTACAAGAGGGTTCAATTTTCCTAGATTTTTCTTCCTTTTAGTGAAGAATAATGAAGTCCGATAGAAGGGACTGTAACAACTGACGCCTTATCGTCCGAAATCGAAGAGGGCATAGGATAGGAGAAAGCCAGCCGTTCCGAGGACGAACCTTATCAGGGTAAAGTTCCCCCGAGCGGGAATCAAACCCGTGACCTAGCGCTTACAAGGCAGACGCGCTGGCTCCCAAGCTAACTAAATGTTAATCAGAAATGTGAGAATTTGATAATTGATAAGATTAAATTCAGTCAGATGCATATATTATATGTAATTCAAGGATATTTTTCATGGATGAGTGGTCTCTAATGTCTAACATAGGTATTTCCTAGCTTTAGGCATTAGGAATATGTACATATTAATGAAATTATTTGAATTTTAATATCATTTTTTTCATGGATGAGTGGTCTCTAATGTCTAACATAGGTACTTCCTAGCTTTAGGCATTAGGAATATGTACATATTAATGAAATTAAATACATATTATTTGAATTTGAATATGTATTAATTTATTTATTTATCCACACACGTACAAAAGTGTATAAAACGGGGGCATTAAATATGGAATTATGGAATAAGATTTTGAGATTGATTTTTTAATTCTAGGTGTTAATGAAAAAAAAAAAAAAATCTTTTTTTTTACAATATGGTGGAGAAAAGATTACGTTTTTTTAATTTTATTTATTTATTCAGTTTTCATTATTTCTTTATACTGCTTAAGAGACTAGTTATTCTGCTAGTCAGTTAGTTAGTGAAAACATTCAAGTTTTTCTGTAGACCCTTTAAACCCTTTTTTGTGGTTTATTAAAACTAATACGAGTATTATCACGAACTACTCGTAAATGCCAACTTTAAACATCAGAATTTCAAAAACACTAGAAAACGACTGAGTCTGAGAGAGAGAGAGAGAGAGTTAAAAACTTGGAATAAAAAAACTGAAATCAGACTAATTAGACAATTAGACTCCAGTACCAACTACAAACATATAACTATAGGACCCGAATTTGTAGATGGTAATCAGAGTAAAGACACAATAAACCCACATCAGACGGTCAACGACATAGAAGTTGTCTAGTGACCTGGTTTTCTTACAGTAGAATAATTTGGGTTCAAAAGAACTTTGTAATAATTGAGGAACATTATTTGTGACGGGCATTTAAGTATGCTTAACAAAATTCAAAATTCCTTTCCTTTTCCTTAATTTTTCCTAGTCAGATTTCGGCATCCGGTATTTACTGTTCCCGGATTTTTGAAGATCGCGCTGGCCCACATTGAGGGTTTGTTTTTTTACGAACTTTGGCTTTAGGGAGGGGATGTATGCTGCAAATTATAGGTCAATATATTATTTGTGACGGGCATTTAAGTATGCTTAACAAAATTCAAAATTCCTTTCCTTTTCCTTAATTTTTCCTAATCAGATTTCGGCATCCGGTATTTACTGTTCCCGGATTTTTGAAGATCGCGCTGGCCCACATTGAGGGTTTGTTTTTTTTACGAACTTTGGCTTTAGGGAGGGGATGTATGCTGCAAATTATAGGTCAATATTAGGTACATTTAGGGCAAAAAAAGCCTCCTTCCCTAAATACGGTCCTGACATAATTTATACAATGCAAAATATGGATTAATATTATTTATGTAAAACATACCTACCTAATTACCTACTGACAGAGCAGTTTCCATTAAACCCATAATCATACTTATGTAAACCAGTCTGTCTCGACCTTCATATCATCGCTAACAATATGTATAACTCTACATAAAACAATATGGAAAAAACAGAGCAGTTTCCATTAAACCCATAATCATACTTATGTAAACCAGTCTGTCTCGACCTTCATATCATCGCTAACAATATGTATAACTTTGCATAAAACAATGTCTATACAATATCTTGTTGTAATAGTGCCTATAACTTTGCTATTATTACAATGTCTTTAAACTTTTTTTCGTTTCTCCAAAATCCTTTGATCACCTATTTTACGTACGTACCTATATGGGTTTTAGCTTTCAGCTTAACTCCGTGCACAAAAAGCCATGGTTAATTTTGCCGTATTACAGACTGAAGAAAGATAATGAGACAGTGTAAATAAAGAAACACTATATTGATGTTTTGTTTTGTTGTAAATAAAGAAACAAATAAATACTATATTGATGTTTTGTTTTGTTGTAAATAAAGAAACAATTAAATACTATATTGATGTTTTGTTTTGTTGTAAATAAGGAAACAAATAAATACTATATTGATGTTTTGTTTTGTTTGGTTGTAAATAAAGAAACAAATAAATACTATATTGATGTTTTGTTTTGTTGTAAATAAAGAAACAAATAAATACTATATTGATGTTTTGTTTTGTTGTAAATAAAGAAACAAATAAATACTATATTGATGTTTTGTTTTGTTGTAAATAAAGAAACAAATAAATACTATATTGATGTTTTGTTTTGTTGTAAATAAAGAAACAAATAAGTACTATATTGATGTTCTGTTTTGTTGTAAATAAAGAAACAAATAAATACTAGGTATATTGAATTCCATACCTCGGCTGGGATTGAACCCACGCCCTCCTGTTTACCAGGCGAGCGCCTTGACCACTACACCACCGAGGCAGGTACTACTAAATACTATATTGATGTTTTGTTTTGTTTCAGGTGTTCGGGTTGGGTAACAAGACATACGAGCATTACAACGAGGTGGCCATCAATGTAGACAAGAGAATGGAAGAACTGGGAGCTACCCGGGTGTTTGAAATGGGACTAGGAGATGATGATGCCAAGTAAGAATCTGTGGGAAAATAATGAAAACTGTCGGGAATTCTTACTTTTCCCAGTTTTTAAGAGTCTTTTTCCCTCTTTTTCCCCATCCCAGGTGGCCATCAATGTAGACAAGAGAATGGAAGAACTGGGAGCTACCCGGGTGTTTGAAATGGGACTAGGAGATGATGATGCCAAGTACGAATCTGTGGGAAAATAATGAAAACTGTCGGGAATTCTTACTTTTCCCAGTTTTTAAGAGTCTTTTTCCCCATCTCCCCAAGGGACTGGGGGTGATGATGATACCAAAAAAGAATCTGTGGGAATAAAACTGGCCGGGATTTCCTCTGTTTTCCCCCCATTTTATGAGGGGAATTGATTAAAATAGGACCAAAAGATGACACTGCCAAGCAAGATTCTGGGAAATGAAACTGTTGGGATTCTCATTGGCATAAATTGACGTCAGAGAAAGACTACCATCCCCCCCAAGGGACTGGGGGTGATGATGATACCAAAAAAGAATCTGTGGGAATAAAACTGGCCGGGATTTCCTCTGTTTTCCCCACTATTTTATGAGAGGAATTGATTAAAATAGGACCAAAAGATGACACTGCCAAGCAAGATTCTGGGAAATGAAACTGTTGGGATTCTCTTTGACATAAATTGACGTCAGAGAAAGACTTTTAAATTTGCAACAAGATGAAATTCAAAGAAATTAATTGCCAGCCTAGTAGCTTGGAGGATACCGCGTCTGCCTTGTAAGCGCTAAGTCACAGGTTCGATTCCTGCCCGGAGCGTATTTTATCCTAACAGATAAGGTTCGATCTCGGAAGGGCCTTCTCCTATCCTGTCTTCCTTCTCTCTTCGCTTTCAAGACGATAAGACCTAGCAGTTACAATTCCCTCGATCAAACCTCTTGAAAAAAAAATCTAATATTGTTCCGCACTTTCCTCCTTTGCAGCATCGAAGACGATTTCATCGAAAAAGAACTACTCTTTTCGATGGACTACTCAGTGAATGAGTCAACTCCTAATTTTCTATAACCATATCTCGAGTGGGACCGAGAAAGGCCAGCAGTACAAAAATCCAGGTGGTCACCCATCCGGATAGCAACTACGCTCAACGTTGCTTAACATGTGTGATCTATCATTAACTGGTGCATTAGACGTACTAAAGCCTGGCTTGACAGCCTAGTAACTTTGCTATTATTACAATGTCTTTAAACTTTTTTTCGTTTCTCCAAAATCCTTTGATCACCTATTTTACGTACGTACCTATATGGATTTTAGCTTTCAGCTTAACTCCGTGCACAAAAAGCCATGGTTTATTTTGCCGTATTACAGACTGAAGAAAGATAATGAGACAGTGTAAATAAAGAAACAAATAAATACTATATTGATGTTTTGTTTTGTTGTAAATAAAGAAACAAATAAATACTGTATTGATGTTTTGTTTTATTGTAAATAAACAAATAAATAATAATAATAATAATAGTGCTTATTTATACTGCTCGCATAGGACTGAAAAGTCCCTTTACTCCAGCAGTAGGCTACTACTATTATTGTGGTCAAATTCTCAAATTATATGAGGATAAAATTCCATACCTCGGCTGGGATTGAACCCACGCCCTCCTGTTTAACAAGCGAGCGTCTTGACCACTACACCACCGAGGTAGGTTGAACATACTCATATTAGGTACCTATGTTTAAATTCTCATTAAATTAGTACCATTATTACACGTATTACCTTTCGAGAAATAGGTGAAGTAGATAGTTATATGTACCACCTACATTTTGGTGGAGATGCCAAAATTACCGCTCAAATTTTCTCTTCACCCCTTTACACCAAAACTGGTCTAAACATTTTGTCTGCTCATAATTAGGTATCTTCTCGGAAGTAGGTATGAAGTGAAAGGTAAACCCAAATCTGAAATGTTTCTTCATTTGGGATTGCATTGTGAGGTATGGAATCCTCCCTTGTACCTAAATACCCCTTAGGTACCCTGTCCTAATATTATGTAGCGTACTTGGAAATTCCCTGTGGAACTCATAAGCGGTTTCCTTAACAACAATATTCCCTATTGCTACATATTCCCTATTATGTTACATATTCCCTATTTTGTAAAGTGTGTTATCAAGAAAAAAAAAAAAAAAAAAAAAAAAAAAAAAAAAGAAGAAGATTGTACCTCGGTACCGCTTTCGCATTAATTCAGGGTACATTCTTTCACATCCATGCCTATCTGGTTAGAAAATTTCTGTCCCGGCCGGGATTCGAACCCAGCACCTCCGGATTGGGAGTCAGTGCTCTTGATCACTCAGCCACCGAGGTGGGCTGAGTGGACATATACTAAGGGATGGTAATGTTACGGCACAAGTCACAGAGTCTAATGTAACAGTCACTATCAGGTAGACCTGGTAAGGTCTACCTGATAGTGTGTATGCTCATTAGGTATCAGGTAGACCTGACAGGTGAAAAGGTCCGCCTGTCTGGTCTACCTGTTACTTGATAGGCACACTCACTATCAGGTAGACCTGATCAGGTGTACCTGTCGTCAGGTGTACCTGATAGTGAGTGGCTGACCTAAGGGATGGGAATGTTACGGCACAGGCCACACGAGTCTAATGTAATATTCATTTGTACAGTGCTGACAGTTTGGGTTAGTTACTCTAGTACTAAATGGTTAATTTTCGGCACTTTTTCATACTGGCAAGTTTCTAAAGGGTTAAGTAGGTTTACGTATTACATAATATTATTGTTGTTAGGTTTATTCATTAATGGGTGATATGTATTTCAGCATTTTTATCAAGTTAGTGGTTACAAGAGGATTCAATTTTCCTAGATTTTTCTTCCTTTTAGTGAAGAATAATGAAGTCCGATAGAAGGGACTGTAACAATGGAGGTTTTTAATGTCCCGAAATCGAAAAGAGGAGGCGGACAAGGTAGGAGAAAGCCAGCCGTTCCGAGAACGAACCTTATCAGTAAAGAGGTTTGATAGAGAGGGACTGTAACAACTGACGCCTTATCGTCCGAAATCGAAGAGGGGATAGGATAGGAGGAAGCCAGCCGTTCCGAGGACGAACCTTATCAGGGTAAAGTTCGCCCCGAGCGGGAATCAAACCCGTGACCTAGCGCTTACAAGGCAGACGCGCTGGCTCCCAAGCTAACAAAATGTTAATCAGCAATGTGAGAATTTGATAATTGATAAGATTAAATTCAGTCAGATGCATATATTACATGTAATTCAAGGATTTTTTTCATGGATGAGTGGTCTCTAATGTCTAACATAGGTACTTCCTAGCTTTAGGCATTAGGAATATGTACATATTAATGAAATTGAATACATATTATTTGAATTTGAATATGTATTAATTTATTTATTTATCCACACACGTGCAAAAGTGTATAAAACGGGGGCATTAAATATGGAATTATGGAATAAGATTTTGAGATTGATTTTTTAATTCTAGGTGTTAATGGAAAAAAAAAGTGGAGAAAAGATTACGTTTTTTTTAATTTTATTTATTTATTCAGTTTTCATTATTTCTTTATACTGCTTAAGAGACTAGTTATTCTGCTAGTCAGTTAGTTAGTGAAAACATTCAAGTTTTTCTGTAGACCCCTTAAACCCTTTTTTGTGGTTTATTAAAACTAATACGAGTATTATCACGAACTACTCGTAAATGCCAACTTTAAACATCAGAATTTCAAAAACACTAGAAAACGACTGAGTCTGAGAGAGAGAGAGAGAGTTAAAAACTTGGAATAAAAAAACTGAAATCAGACTAATTAGACTCCAGTACCAACTACAAACATATAACTATAGAAATACGAGTATTATCACGAACTACTCGTAAATGCCAACTTTAAACATCAGAATTTCAAAAACACTAGAAAACGACTGAGTCTGAGAGACAGTTAAAAACTTGGAATAAAAAACTGAAATCAGACTAATTAGACTCCAGTACCAACTACAAACATATAACTATAGGACCCGAATGTGTAGATGGTAATCAGAGTAAAGACACAATAAACCCACATCAGACGGTCAACGACATAGAAGTTGTCTAGTGACCTGGTTTTCTTACAGTAGAATAATTTGGGTTCAAAAGAACTTTAATTAAGGTTCTTTAGCTTGATTAAGGTTGGAATAAGTTGAAAGAACATGGCTTAAATTTAGTGATCTATGGGGAACAGAAGTGTGTCACCCAAGTCTTTTCCCTTCTCTTCTTTCCCCTATTTTTCTATCCCGCCGACAGGTTTATCCTATTGGCGATCGTTGGTTGGGTGGAAGAGCTCACAGTGTGAGAATCCTGCCATTAAAGCACAAAAAAAAAAAAAAAAAAAAAAAAAAAAAAAAAAAAAAAATTCGTAGCAATGAAACAACTCCTACAATCATACACAACAAGCCCAATCTGAAGCTTAGGTGCAGGGGCAAACAGCCATAAAGGATGGGTTAAGCTTATACCAATCTACTCCTACACTAGACTCGTGGGTGTGATTTGTGTCGTAGCATCCCCATCCCGTAGTTCCCTCATCAGATGGGTGAGAGAAGAGACGTTGAAATATTTGCTATCGAAATAAGAGTGCATTGTGATTTGTCTCGTAGCATGCCCATCCCGTAGTTCCCTCATCAGATGGGTGAGAGAAGAGATGTTGAAATATTTGCTATCGAAATAAGAGTGCATTTTTTTTCTCTCCGATGATGGGATTCGAGCCCGGGACCTTTTGCATGGCAAGCAAGCGAGTTACCACTGTGAATTGCAATCAACATTTTATACAGCGGAATACGGTAGTTATGTACATAGTTATGACCGAGGACAGCTGATAATTCGATACTTGATTGATTCTGATGATGCTTTTGATTTATAGCTCATATGTACCCACGTGTTTTGTATTTAGTTACAAACTGACTGGTTGACTTATTATGTCTACTCGTGTGTGGAGTAGAATTACTCGCAGATGAGGACAATAAGGATGTGACTATCAAGTGTATTAAAAAAAAGGACGTCACAGGTACGAAAACCTTTGAGCCTATCAATCAGAAAGAGCCTTTGTGACGTGTTCTTTACTCTTACAGCGTGACACTGTGGCACAACTGGCCATTTTCTGAAGATTTCTAAAGGTCTTTGAAAAGGAGGATTCGATGATACAGATTTGGTAACCCTGTACTTGGTGGCAGTTTTTTTTTTACTATACAGATATCGGTGAGCGTTATAACATCTCTGAACAGCAGTTTCGAGCTATTGGCTCTCATCAGCAGGGAATAGTCCTTATTCCTAACTCTAGGGCCAGCCTTAATACTGACACCTGATGAGCACACAGACTATCAGGTATATCTGACAGGTACGGCTGAAAAGGTCCGTCTGTCAGGTCTTCCTGACACCTGGTAAGCAAACACACTATCAGGTACACCTGATCGTACCTGTCGTCAGGTCTACCTGATAGTGAACGGCTGGCTTAGGAATAATCCTAGCTAGTTTCTGGTATAAAATGAAAACTAAAAAGGAATTTTAACTGTGATAAGCATAAATGCCTGTCACAAATGTCGTTCCCTGCTTATTGCACTACGCTAAATTTCATGACTTGACTTGGACTCGAACCACCAACCTCCAGATCCAAAGTCCGCCGCGCTAACCACTACACCACTGAGGTTGGTATATACTATTGCGGTTTTTTTTTTCTTTTTTTTTTAGTAAAAAAAAAAAATAATAATAATAATAATAAAAAACTACTATCCAGATACCGGTGAGCGTTATAATATCTCTGCACAGCAGTTTCGAGCTATTGGCTCTCATCAGCAGGGAATAATAATACTGACACCTGATGAGCACACAGACTATCAGGTATATCTGACAGGTACGGCTGAAAGGGTCCGTCTCTCAGGTCTTCCTGATACCTGGTAAGCAAACACACTATCAGGTACACTTGATCGTACCTGTCGTCAGGTCTACCTGATAGTGAACGGCTGGCCTAGGAATAACCCTTGCTAATTTCTGGTATAAAATGAAAACTAAAAAGGAATTTTAACTGTGTTAAGCATAAATGCCTGTCACAAATGTCGTTCCCTGCTTATTGCACTACGCTAAATTTTATGACTTGACTTGGACTCGAACCACCAACCTCCAGATCCGAAGTCCGCCGCGCTAACCACTAAACCACTGAGGATGGTATACTATTGGAAAATAATAAAGGGTCAACTCACGATCTCTGATTGGAGAAGGAATGCAGGCGATTGACCTCCCCCGTGAACACTCGGCTGGGGTCAATGTCCGGATGTTCCGTCAGCCGATATTGGCGGACCGACATTTCCTCGCCGACATTTTCGATGTTGAAAAAGC
>NW_007378083.1:128903-138583 GCF_000475195.1 Diaphorina citri | reverse complement strand
AATGGATTCTATTTTAGTTGTGGAGATACTGAACGCTTCTTCCCAATGTTTGTGGATATCAAAATAGGATTTACTTATTATATCACCGCGAAGCATCTCTGTCTGCACTGTAGACTTTAGTCTCTTTTACAGCCTATCTTAAAGTAGAAGGCATTCTCCAAGGCTTTACCTAGAGTCAATGCTCTTGACCATAACCTTCTGGGACGTATGGCAAATTTAACATTCATCTACAGATGAGACGTCACTGGCAGTAAAAACAAGGTACGTATATTCTATTCTATAGGTTTGCAAAGAGTATAAAAAAGGTATATTCTATTCTATTTATAGCTTTAGCAGAAGAGTCATAGAACCTAAGCAAGGATAGAACTTTGATCTTTGTAACCTGTACACAAATATTCTATTGTAACCAGTGGCGTAGAGATGTACACAAACAGGAGGGCGTGGGTTCAATCCCAGCTGAGGTATGGAATTTGGGGTTGAGTGGATTGGAACACATCACATGCCTTCAGGCACACTCTATTTGTCAAAGGTCTAGGATTTCCTTGCTCTTGGGATCAATTTATTCGAAGAAACCATATTTTACTGATGAAAATTTGTAATGAAACAATAAGTTGAAAATAATTTGGCCAGCTTAGTTAGCTTAGTTGGTAGTGCGTCTGCCTCGTAAGCGCTAGGCCGCGGGTTCGATTCCCGTCCGGGGCGGATTTTATCCTGATGGGATAATGTTCGTTCTCGGAACGGCTGGCTTTCTCCTATCCTGTCTTCTTTCTCTCTTCGATTTCGGAACGACAAGACTATAGCAGTTACAGTTCCCTCTGTCAAACCTCTTAAGAAAAAATAAAAAAAATATATAATTTGAGAATTTGACTACAGTAATAGTAATAGACTACTGCTGGAGTAAACGGACTTTTCAGTCCTATGCGAGCAGCATTATTAATATTATTATAAACATTCTATTTTAACCAGTGGCGAGTCATCGATTGACGATAGGGGAGCACCGTGTCCTTTCCTCTCACCGCTTCCCTTTCTTACCCCTTCCCCTCTTCTTCGCCTTTTCCCGTGTTCAGACGAGGTCGGCGTTTTTCGTCAGCCTCTCAATCAGCCCCATCTAGCAGATCAGCCTACTGTATACATGGGTTTATAGCTTCGTAGGAAAAATTAAGGAAAAGGAAAGGAATTTTGAATTTTGTTAAGCATACTTAAATGCCCGTCACAAATAATGTTCCTCAATTATTACATCTATACGTAGATGAATTTTATAACTGGACTTGGACTCGAACCACCAACCGCCAGATAAAAAGTCCAACGCGTTAATTAATATTTGACTACTTGCTTGACGATAGGGGAGCACCGTGTCCTTTCCTCTCACCGCTTCCCTTTCTTACCCCTTCCCCTCTTCTTCGCCTTTTCCCGTGTTCAGATGAGGTCGGCGTTTTTCTTCAGCCTCTCAATCAGCCCTAACTAGCAGATCAGCCTACTGTACATGGGTGTATAGCTTCGCCTTTTAAAAATCTCACCACACCACTGAATTGTACATCCATTGATAAGTTGTACATAAGACCTGTGTGACGTCACAGTTACGAGTAAATTAAACTTGTACAGAAGCATGAAGGACGCACATGGTAGATAGAATGATAGGAGTCATTAGTGGAAACCGTCCACTTACTTGCGAATGACCTAGTTTCTACTGATTTATAAGCTCATCAATAATATACAGATGGATTCCACGGATCACAATATACACAATGTTATGTAAGATCTAGGTCAGAGTATGAACTACAAAACCTTGCCACTCATATTATTTTGTTAATTGCTAATGATTATGGACAACAAAATTAGAATAGAATAAAATAGAAAGAATATACCCTGTTTATACTGGGAGAGTGAGACAATTACTTATATTATTCCCTGAAAAATAATGGTTGCGATTCGCGTGGAAAAATAAGCAAGGTTCCCCACGGTCGGCAATTTTCAGTGTCAAACATTATGATCATTGTTAAACAATTTTCAGTTTCGAATATTATGGTCATTGTTAAACAATTTTCAGTTTCGAATATTATGGTTGTTGTGAAAACAATTTTCAGTGTCGAATATTATTGTTAAACAACTTTCAGTGTCGAACATATTATGGTCATTGTCGTCAAACATTATGATCATTGTTAAACAATTTTCAGTTTCGAATATTATGGTCATTGTTAAACAATTTTCAGTTTCGAATATTATGGTCGTTGTGAAAAACAATTTTCAGTGTCGAATGTTATTGTTAAACAACTTTCAGTGTCGAACATATTATGGTCATTGTCAAACAATTTTCAGTGTCGAACATTATGGTCATTGTTAAAAAAATTTCAGTGTCGAACAGTTTTACCTAATTAAACAACGCCTGGTTTAACGTAACCCAGTTTTACCTAATTAAACACGCTAACACATGACCAAGTTTCCAATTTAGGTCATTTGATTCTTAACAATGACGGCTCAATGTGTGACCTCAAAACGAAGAAAAATCCGCGATCTTGATCTCTATTTTATGACTATCTGACAATGTGTGACCTAACATTGTGTGAAATGGTCACATCTAAAGGTATTGAGAAAGGTTTAATTTTTCCAAGGTTTGGGCTGACATTAGGTTTTGGCTACAAAAAAAATTGATGAATGTATGCCCTTTGCACTCAACCTTTGCTATTTGTTAAGCAATGAAAATTTCAGGCTGGTATCCTCCAAGTTTATGTCCTCTAGCTAGACTAACAACCTTAACCAATAATAATAATCTTGATCTCTATTTTATGACTATCTGACAATGTGTGACCTAACATTGTGTGAAATGGTCACATCTAAAGGTATTGAGAAAGGTTTATTTTTTCCAAGGTTTGGGCTGACATTAGATTTCGGCTACAAAAAAAATTGATGAATGTATGCCCTTTGCACTCAACCTTTGCTATTTGTTAAGCAAGGGAAATTTCAGGCTGGTATCCTCCATGTTTATGTCCGCCAGCTAGAATAATTTCAAAACATGAATATCAAAACTTTTTAATAGTTCTACAGGACCATTTTCTAAGATATGAAATTTCGATACTACCCTTCTGCCATTCCAAGCAAGTTTGGTTGGCTCTTAATGGGTGCTGTTAGGGAGTCAAGTGAAGCGACTTCTGTTCATCAACCCAAGTAAATACCGGATGCCGAAATCTGATTAGGAAAAATTAAGGAAAAGGAAAGGAATTTTGAATTTTGTTAAGCATACTTAAATGCCCGTTACAAATAATGTTCCTCAATTATTACACCTAGATGAATTTTATAACTTGACTTGGACTCGAACCACCAACCGCCAGATAAAAAGTCCAACGCGTTAAATAATATTTGACTACTTGTGAATAAGGAAAAATTAAGGAAAAGGAAAGGAATTTTGAATTTTGTTAAGCATACTTAAATGCCCGTCACAAATAATGTTCCTCAATTATTACACCTAGATGAATTTTATAACTTGACTTGGACTCGAACCACCAACCTCCAGATAAAAAGTCCAACGCGTTAATTAATATTTGACTACTTGTGAATGACCTATTGATCTTCAAAATGGTAGATAATTCTAAACAAAACAACTTGTATGGTTTATCTTTCATACTTTGCGGCAAGACATTGGAGTTTATCGTCAATTTACAGTGTACAACTGCCAATTTTTTTTAGTGAAGGTTTTTTTCTAAACCTACTTAACCCTTTAGAAACTTGCCAGTATGAAAAAGTGCCGAAAATTAACCATTTAGTACTAGAGTAACTAACCCAAACTGTCAGCACTGTAAAAATGAGGTGCAATACTTATCGTCTAGTCATCTTCAGTATACTGTCATGCTTGGTTTTTTTCGGGACCCCCATTTTGGGACCCCGGACGGGACCCTCCATTCGGTGTCAAGCTATCTAAAATCTATCTCCTCACACCTCACCCAACCTGAGTGGGGCCGGGAAAAGGCAGTAGCACGCGGTTGTCCATGTCATGCTTGTTGCAAAATCTTTCTCAGGCGTTCAAAATCATGCACTTGTCCCCTCGTCAATGCAGGTAATTGAAACAGGCTAATCCAGTGTTTGAAAGGGTTAAATAATAGCCAGGACCAAAATCTTTTAAACTTGATTTAACTGTTGGATTAAGCAATCTGATTAGTTGATTTATAACTTGCTAGCCAATTAGATTGCTTGATCCAAGAGTTAAAGTTAAATTTAAACCTAGTTTGAACTCAGATTCATTTTTTTTTTGATGGTTTTCTTTATGTTTTTTAAAGTTAAGATTGATTCCATAAGCATACAAATTAATAATGTCCATTGGGAGGTTGGTGGTTCGAATCCAAGTCAAGTCATAAAATTTATCGATGTGGGGTCGTGAGGTACAACATTAATTTGTGACAAACATTTAACTTGATTTTGTAATCTGTAACATTTTCATTTATTTATTGTTTTGTATGTTTATTTTTTGTATGGTTTTCAAAAGGTCTTGTCCTCTTGTCCCGTAAATAAATATAAATATTGTCAAAATTCCTTCATTATTTCAGGTGACCATCTCGCCCTCTACCCCCGGAATCAATCCGAAGAGGTTGGTGGTTCGAATCCAAGTCAAGTCATAAAATTTATCGATGTGGGGTCGTGAGGTACAACATTAATTTGTGACAAACATTTAATTTGATTTTGTAATCTGTAACATTTTCATTTATTTATTGTTTTGTATGTTTATTTTTTGTATGGTTTTCAAAAAGTCTTGTCCTCTTGTCCCGTACCCGTAAGTAAATATAAATATTTTCTAAATTCCTTCATTATTTCAGGTGACCATCTCGCCCTCTACCCGCGGAATCAATCGGACATGGTTGCCAAGTTGGGCAAACTGTGTGACAGTGATCTAGACACCATCATCACCTTGGTCAACACAGACGAAGATGCCAGCAAGAAACACCCGTTCCCTTGTCCCTGCTCCTATAGGACAGCATTCAACTACTATCTAGACATTACTAGTAATCCACGCACCCATGTGCTCAAGGAACTAGCCGAGTATACGACAGACCCTAAGGTAAATCTCTTTAACAAATAATATTTCTTTCTAAGGAATTGATTTGAACCTCTCTGAAAATTTTGACTCAGTTCGTTCAATAAATCTTTGCGGATCAGGACGAGCCAATTAAACATGGCTAGGGACCATCACCCCGGGGTATGGCAGAAAAATGAGATATCCTTTATTTTGCCCGCTGAAGTCGCTACAACAACAGCAATAAATCTCTAATCGGTTGTCCAGATGGTTTTCTTTATGTTTTTTAAAGTTAAGATTGATTCCATAAGCATACAAATTAATAATGTCCATTGGTTTCCAGGTAGTGATGGGTCGTGGGTAAATACCCACTGGGTGGGTAAATAAAAATTGGGTATTTACCCGGGTATTTATCCACCCCCAGGGTGGGTAAATACCCGGGTATTTATAAAAATTGGGTATTTACCCAAAAAATAAGTACCCGGGTATTTACCCATCACTATTTCCAGGCAAGGAGGTAGGAGACACGATCCTGTACTTCGGATGTCGTAGAAGAGACGAAGATTACCTGTATGGAGACGAGCTGGAGGCGTATGAGAAGAAAGGAAGCCTCAAGGTAAGCCCAGAGTTCGTGGGTTCGAAACCGCGTCGGGGAAAAAATCAACAATAACGGTGCATATTATTCTGCTCGCATAGGACTAAAAAGTCCCTTTACTCCAGCAGTAGGCTACTGCTATTATGTGGTCAAGTTCTCAAATTACTCACGCAGCAGGCTACCTGCTATTATGTGGTCAAGTTCTCAAATTATTTTGAGGATGAAATTCCATACCTCGGCTGGGATTGAACCTACGCCCTCCTGTTTACCAGGCGAGCGTCTTGACCACTACACCACCGAGGCAGCTAATAATAATAATCGCAAGGAATAATTGATTGAACGAAGTAGGTTCCAGACGACAATATTTCAAGTTGACTATTCTTCATTTAGTATGCCAACCTAGTTAGCATGGTTGGTAGTGCGTCTGCCAGCGTTAGGTTGCAGGTTCAATTCCCGCCCGGGGCGGATTTTATCTTGAAGGGATAAATAACGTTCATGCTCGGAACGGCTGGCTTTTTCCTACCCTGTCTTTCTTCTCTCTTCGATTTCGGGACGATAAGACCTTAGCAGTTAAGTTCCCTCTGTCAAACCTCTAAAAAAATAAAAAAGTGTGCTGGAAAACTTTTTGAGGAGTAAATAAAGAAAACAATGTTATCTTTTTCCTACCCTGTCTTTCTTCTCTCTTCGATTTCGGGACGATAAGACCTTAGCAGTTACAGTTCCCTCTGTCAAACCTCTAAAAAAATAAGAAAGTGTGTTGGAAAACTTTTTGAGGAGTAAATAAATAAAACAATGTTATCTTGTGTGTGTTTTTTCAGCTACACGTAGCATTTTCTAGAGAGACACCACAGAAGGTGTATGTTACTCACTTGTTGGAGAAAAACGCAGATGAGTTGTGGAGAGTCATAGGTGAACAAAGCGGACATCTGTACGTATGCGGGTAAGTAAACTCCATCAGAATCGATTCCCGCCCGGAGCGAACTTTATCCTCGGTGAGGTTCGTTCCTGGAACGACTGCGGGCTGGGTTTCTCCTACCCTGTCCTTCCTCTCTTGGATTTCGGGACCATAAGATGTCCATTCAGTATATCCAATGAAAAATATTTAAGATAGCCAAGAGATCGAAAGGACAGTTTGGCGTCCAAATGTAGTCTGATTAGCGTTATCCAGGGTGCACCAACGTGGAGGAGGACTACTTTTTAGTGTTATTATTTCTTTTGTTTTTCTTTTGTTTTCTTTTCTTTTGTTTTTCTTTTGCTTTCTTTTTTCTTTTGTTTTTCTTTAATGTTCCTTTGTTCTGTATTCTATGTATATCCTTTGAAAAAATAAAACGTCCATACGATAAATAAAATACTTGTCCATTGTTACAGTTCGCCCATCAAACATTAAAAAAAAGGCTTCCATTCAAGCCGGTGTAGTACATAAGTAGCCTGGGGCAGCAAGTGTGGGCGTCCAAAGCGGAATCTCTTTGGTGGAAAAAAAAAAAAAATACCATAATAAAATAGAATATACCCTATTTATACTGCTAGAATAAAACTGAAAAGTCCCTTTATTTCCGCAGTCTAAACAAGGTCTTCTGTATTTGGTACTGAAAAATTTCATAAGGTAAGTATAAGTAAAAACCTTGCTTTCTGTTTATGAGAATTAATAGTAATGGAGGCACTTAGTAATGCTGTGATACTCACAGAAGTTGTGAAAAAACTCTCTGCTTTAACACCAAGAAGTCATGATTTTATTTTTCATGTCTTCTTCTTCGCCTTTTCCCGTGTACAGACGGGGTCGGCCTCTCAATTAGCCCTAGCTAGGTGATTGCTTTGGGCTGACATTTGGTTTTGACTGCAAAAATTTTACTGGTAGATGCCCTTCGCACTCAACCTTTGCTATTTCGTTAGCAAGGGAGATTTCAGGCTGGTATCCTCCCTAGTCAAAGTCCCCCAGCCAGCTTCGCCTTTTCCCAGTATTTTATTATTTCTTACTAGTAAATACTTAAAGGCATGGCCGTTCATGTCACTCATCCATTTAGTGGTCTTGCTCGGCGTAGCTTAACAAAAACGAACCGGAAAATAGCCTATAACATTCACGGGAGTGTAAGCAATAAGTTCACAAAGTTTCATAGTAATCGGATGAGCGGTTTGGCCAGGCATAAAGTTCGAACACACAAACAAACAGTTTTTTCCTATCCTGTCTTCCTTTTCTTTCAGGAGGATAAGACCTCAGCAGTTACAGTTCCCTCTATCTAACATCTGAAAAATGAAGGAGAAAAATTAGATACCCCCTCGGACACGGAGATTCTTTTATCTTAGATTCTTAGAACTATTCAAACATGCTTACGTTTTCACGCTTGTATTGCAAAAGTCTTCATTTTCCATCATGGCCATCTTCTTGTCTCGACTAACCTCCCTGGAAGAAGAAATAATAAAATTAACATGAAATGAGGATTGAGAGAGGGGCAGAGAAAGGAGAAGATACCTGTATGGAGACGAGCTGGAGGCGTATGAGAAGAAAGGAAGCCTCAAGGTAAGCCCAGAGTTCGTGGGTTCGAAACCGCGTCGGGAAAAAAATCAACAATAACGGTGCATATTATTCTGCTCGCATAGGACTAAAAAGTCCCTTTACTCACGCAGCAGGCTACCTGCTATTATGTGGTCAAGTTCTCAAATTATTTTGAGGATGAAATTCCATACCTCGGCTGGGATTGAACCTACGCCCTCCTGTTTACCAGGCGAGCGTCTTGACCACTACACCACCGAGGCAGCTAATAATAATAATCAAAGGAGAAGATTTTTTTAAGAGACTTGATAGAAGGAACTGTAACTGCTAAGGTCTTATCGTCCCGAAATCGAAGAGAGAAGGAAGACAGGACGGGAAAAAGCCAGCCGTTCCGAGAACGAACATTATCCCATCGGGATAAAATACGCCAAGGGCGGGAATCGAACCCGCGGCCTTACAAGGTAGACGCGCTATCAACCAAGCTAACTGGGCTGGCTTGACGAGATACAAACCTTCTTGAAATGCGAGTTCTTGTCTGTGAAAAATAATCGGAAAAACTCTTGCTTAAATTGGAAAGACTTTCATGTGGATACAACTTGACACAAGCATCTGAAACGAGAAAGAGGGAAAATTAGGTCGCAAAATTGTGGGCCAAAGCTGGGCTGGCTTGACGAGATACAAACCTTCTTGAAATGCGAGTTCTTGTCTGTGAAAAATAATCGGAAAAACTCTTGCTTAAATTGGAGAGACTTTCATGTGGATACAACTTGACACAAGCATCTGAAACGAGAAAGAGGGAAAATTAGGTCGGAAAATTGTGGGCCAAAGAAAGGGTTTCGAACCCAGCACCCTTGGATCGAGAATGTGCTTTTCACCACGTGCCAACAAACGTGGGTGGAATATTAAACTGGTTGATCACCTATGGCCCTATGTAATTCAGGGTGCACTCAGCCTCAAGAGTATTAGCCTTCTTTGGAATGTTTTTTTTTTTTTTACTTTTTACTTTCCTTATCCTATAGGAAGGAAAGTAATGTAATCGGGTCAAATTTTCGATATGTTTTTAGTGCCAAAACACGTTTTGAGGTCCCTAGAGCCTAAATCCAAAGTTTCAGCCATTGGTCCGTGTGTGTGTCTCTGTCTGTCTGTAAACAACCTATTGAATGGTGCTTATTTGGGTGTTCTGTTAACAGAACACCCAAATAATAGTCGGTGGCCTAACGTCAAAAAAGCTGCATTTCGTCAGGAAAGCACCAAATTTGGCATGGACCTTCATTTGGACCATATAAAACTTTTAGGAAGGGGTGACACCGAAAATAACTTTCCTGGAATGAGGTCCTGATGAGAACTTTTAGTATGCCAGACTTTCCTGGAATGAGGTCCTGATGAGAACTTTTAGTATGCCAAACTTTCCTGGAATGAGGTCCTGATTGCCTTATTAAGTTGATGGAAAAATAAAACTGCCGACTTGGAGTAATTCAAAAATATTCAACTAAATACAAAACGCCTCTAGAATCACTCCCAAAATCATAATACACCCCCAATACTACACTTCCATTCCTAAGAATCCTAAGTCTAAATCCAAACACCCCCCCCCCAAC